>NC_064570.1:7800000-7982500 GCF_937001465.1 Orcinus orca | reverse complement strand
GGTCTGGAGTGACCTTCCACTGTGCCCACAGGGGCTTTGCAGCCATCAGTAAAAAGATGGCCACTCTCGGACACACGACCCAAAGGCCTGCATGAAACCATTGCTAGTATGCTCATTTTCAAAGGGAAAATTCCCTCTCTAGAGTGGGGATCTTTACCAAATTGCTTAGTTACCAAGCATGTGTTTGTAGTTATATTTATAAACTCAGTCCTTCCCTCCCCTATTTCAATCACTAGAAACCCTGTCGGTTTACGTCCCGGACACGGCTTTGAGATGAGGCTGACAGAGGTGCTCCTGTCTTAGAGCTGCACAGGGAGGGCTGCTCCCCCAGCACACAGCCATTGCCTGGTTCAGAGGCCGAGCTAACTCGTCACAAGCTGTGCGTCCATCGTCTCACTCCCTTCGTGTCCCCAGCAGACTTGTATTGAGCACCCACTGCACCAGCTGTCCTGCTGTGCACTGGGGATGCCTGGACAACGTGTAGTAAAACTCGACAACACACGAGGCTCAACTCCAGGGACCTGACATATCCTCATTTCTGTAATCCTCACAACAGTCCTATGAAGAAGACATCAATGTTCCCATTTTACAGAAGAGCCAATAGAGGCACAGACCACTTTAAGTAACGTGGCCAATGTCACAGTGTGACTCAGTGCTGGCGCCGCGATCTGACCCAGGAATTCTGATGGCAGAGCTCCTGCACTGTAATAAGTCCTCACGATCCAGCAGCAGGACCAGGACACAACTGTAGGTCATTAGTGCAGGGCAGCAGGCTGGGTGACCTCCTAGAGGTGGACTCAGGGGACCGTGGGCCACAGGCGGGCCAACTTTACCTGGGGTCCTCTGCACTGAAGAAACGATGTCCCCAGTTTCTCTCACTGGTCTTTGAGCCCCAGAGCCATCATGACGACATCTCAGATGTGCCCAGGGCTTCAAGACCAACTTAAGACATGGAGTGGTGAGCCAATGAAAAGTGGCCTCCAGTCTGTGTGCTGTGTGGACATAAGCCTCAACGTGGCCACTGCACCTGTGGGTGGGTTCAGTGCCTCCACAGCTTTCTTCCTGGTGCAGCAGAGGGGATGCGTCGTCTAGAACAAGTATCGTTTAAGGCCGCAGCCCTGGACACCTCGTTGCCCCCAAGGAGCTGCTAGGCCTGGCCCCCTTAGCAGCTGGAACTTTCTCTCCTTACCCTGTTGCTGAGCTCTTGCTTCCAACCCACCCTCCGGACCACAGCATCCGCTGCTGTGGACACGCACAGGCCTTCACTCACAGACATTTATCAACACCTATCAGGTTCCAGGCACTGGTCCAGGCGCTGGCAATACTGCAGTGAACAAAACAGGAGAATAACTGACTTCGTGGCGACAGCAGAGGACAGATAACAAAGAAAATACCTAAGTAAAATATACCCCCTTGCTCTCCAAATCGGAACCGAGTTCCTATGTTAGAAGAATGTCAGTCAGACGCTGAGGAACGCTTGTGTGGAGTGTGATGATAAAGAGATGCAAAGCAGAGCAGGGTAAGGGGAATGCGGGGTAGGGGTGGGGCTGCAATTATAAATGGCCTGGAAAGGCTTCACTCAGAAGGGGTCTCTTGAGTAAAGGAGAGAGTGAGCCATGCAAATAACAGCAGCAAGAGTATTCTAGGCAGAGGGAACAGCCAGTGCAAAGGTCCTGAGGCAGAGGTGTGTGTGTCTGTCACACCGAATGTTCCAAGGCTGTTGGAGAACCATCCAACTTTCTCCCCCTGAGCACGGTATCCTGGAGTCTGAGCGGCAAGCAGCAGGAGGGCTTTGCAGTCAAACAGAAGTGGGTCTGAAGTCTTGCTCTTCCACATACCAACCATGAACAAATGAACTTCAACAAATTCCTTCAACTTCCTGAGCCTTTTCCCAGTCTGCCAAATGAAAAGTTATAGAACAGAGTTGGAGCAAAATAAGGGGCAGTTACACATGTGCTTCAGGGGAAAGGAGAATCTCACTTTATCCCAGGGTACCATTTTCTGGGGCAGGGGGCGGTGTAGAGGCAGGATTCTAGAAGGGTACCTGGCTTCCTCATCATTCTGTTACCCACCTGGACACACCTACTGCCAGGGGTAATAATAATGACAAGAACCTCACCTACCGCCAGGGGAAGGATGTGCAGGCCACTAAGCATCGTCATGCCTGCTGTCTCACTGGGACATCTCGGCCACCTTCCAAGCTTGGTGGAGGATCACCCTTGCTAGGCTACTTGCACATAAAGATGCTTGAAAGGCAGAGTAGGGAGGTGACTTGGTTAGTCAGTGACAGAACTGGGAAATCGAGGCCATAAGATGGGATTTATTTGAGGGTACCCAAACACGAGTGGCCCCGCCAAACACGGGCCCTGCTTTTATATAGTTCCTGCCCAGGCAAGAGCCACCACCCGTTCCCTCCCGCGAATGAACAGAGACATAAGTATTCCAGCCTCCAGGAATCAGAAAAGACTGCACTGGAAGAGGGTGGAGCCCCACCCTTAGCTGGAACAATTCCTCTGTCTTGATTTAGAGGGAAGAAAAATGGTTATGGGTTTTCAATGTTTGAAAAGTCATGAAGAAGAAACGGCTAGTGTCTTGGTCCATTCGGGCTGCTGTAACAAAATACCATGGACCAGGTGACTTATAAACACAAATTTACTTCTCACAGTTCTGGAGGCTGGAAGCCCAAAGTCAAGGTGCCAACAGATTCGGCATCTGGTGAGAGCCCACTTCCAGACTGCAGACTGCCGACTTCTCACTGTGTCCTACATGAGGGAAGGAGTGAGGGAGCTCTCTGGGGTCTCTTTAGAAGGGCGCTAATCCCATTCGTGAGGGCTCCACCCTCATGACTTAATCACCTCCCCCAGGCCCCACCTCCTAATACCATGATATTGGGGATTAGGTTTCAATATATGAATTTGGGGGGATGCAAACATTCAGACCAGTGGTGAGTGTAAATCCCCATGTGGAGAATGTGAGGTGAGAAAGAAAGAGAGACAGTGGTAGCCCGAGATGGAGCAAAGCCCAAGGAGCTGGAGTGTGTTCACACCTGCGAGGGGACAGTGAGAAAGGGAGAAGGACCTGCAAACGCTGGAAGGAGGGTGAAGCCCGAAGACATGGGTCTCTGAGGAGACAGTGACCTTTGTGACATAGGTCAGTTTTCTTTTTCGTTTTTCTTCTATATATACTTAAAGTGTGTAAATTGACAATGTGATATACGTATACATTGTGAAATAGTCACTACAATCAAGCTAATGAACACATCCATTCCCTCACATGGTAACTGTGTGTGTGTGTGTGTGTGTGTGTGTGTGTGTGTAGTAAGAACACTTAGGATCTACCCTCTTTGCAAATTTCAATTATACAGGACACTGTTGTAACCTATAGTCACCATGCTTTACATTAGATCTCCAGAATCCATTCATCCTGCATAAATGAAACTTGATACCCTTGACCAGAATCTTCCATTTCCCCTACCCCAGTCCCTGGTAACCACCACTCCACTCTCTGCTTCTACGAGTTCAGCTTTTGTAGATTCCACATATAAGTGAGATCATACAGTATTTGTCTTTCTGTGTCTGGCTCATTTCACTTAGTATTGATATAATGTCCTCCACATCTACCCACATTGTTGCAAATAGCAAGATTTCTTTCTTTTCTGAGGCAGAATAATATTCCCTTGTACATATAGACTGCACTTTCTTTATCCATTCATCTTTCAATGGACACTTGGGTTGTTTCTCTATCTTGGCTATTACGAATACCACTGCAATCAACACGGGAGTGCAGGTATCTCTTCGAGATCCAGATCAATTCTTTTGGATAAATTCTCAGATGTGAGATGGCTGGATAATATGGTGGTTCTATTTTTAAAGTTTTAAGGAACCTCCATTCTGTTTTCCACAGTGGCTGCATCAGTTTACGAATCCCACCGACAGAGCTCAAGGGTTCCAGTTTCTCTTCATCCTTGACAACGCTTGTTGTCTTTTGTTTTTTTAACAAGCTATCCTAACAGGTGTGAGGTGATATCTCACTGTGGTTTTGATTTGCATTTCCTTCATGATTATTGGCGTTGAGCACCTTTTCATGGATATGTTGTCTATTGTTTGTCTTTTTTAGACAAATAGGTCGGTTTTCAATGGGAACTGGGGAGGGTTTTTTTTTTAATTTTATTTATTTTTTATTGACATATAGTTGATTTACAATGTTGTGTCAATCTCTGCTGTACAGCAAAGTGACTCAGTTATACATATATATACATTCTTTTTTTATATTCTTTTCCACTATGGTTTATCACAGGATATTGAACATAGTTCCCTGTGCTATACATTAGGACCTTGTTGTTTATCCATGCTTAATGTAATCGTTTGCATCTACCAACCCCAAACTCCCAGTCCATCCCTTTCCCAGAACTGGGGAGTTTTAGAACCAAGTAGAACTTTAGAGTGAAGCCATCCGAGCCCTTCAAGGGCTGGAAGGAGCTAACGCACAGTAAGGATCTGGGCTGCCCAAGGTCACGGAGTAAGGGGGTGGCAGGCAGAGCTCTTTTTCCTCCAGGAGAGAACTGCTGTTCAAGTTTTCATTCTTGTGCTTCTGAAAATAAGCATCTGAACTGCCAGTGGCAAGTTTCATGGGGTTGTAGTTGGCTGATAACCTTATATCTCTGCGTCCAAAGCTGAGTTAGCCACGCACGGCTCATGACCGATGACTCGCCAGAGACCATGGCCAGTGACGTCTGCCAGGGGTCATCCCCACGATTAGTGTGGTTGCATTTCTTTGTCATTGACCTGGAAGAAAGAATGGAGAACACACCCATCTCACTTGACGGATGCTGCCAAGTGAGGCAGGGAAGTTAACATCTTGGAAGAGAGATGCGGAATTCAGTCACTAGGATGAGTTAAACAAATGTTTCGAAGGGGGAAAAACCCGAAAAAACAAAAAACAAGATGACGTTCACCAGGAATGAAATTAAAAAGTAGCACCACATATGCACAGAGGATAAAGATTCGACAGGTAGAGCTCAGGAGGAAGAAATGCAACTATGAAAAGACAGTTGCTTTCAAAAGTCAGAAAATGACTTTTCCATTACCATCAGTTTTGGTCTCAGAATAGAGATAGTATTATGTCTAACTTAGATCTTTGCTCTTTTAATTGAGCTTAAAAGACCCAGGAATAAGCAAAAAAATGAAAGGAGATGGGAAATATACCCTACATAGGAAAGGTAAAGAATGGAACAAAAATGTTTGAGGGCTATCACGACCATCCCACAATTTTCTAGAAAAAGATATCATGTGAACATATCAATAAATGAACATAATGTCTTAAACTACTGTTTTACAGTGTTCAAAGAATAAGTATTAAGGAAACTGGTTTGTCCTTCACTTTTTAAAAGAATTACTGAAGCCAGGAGCGGTGGAGTTCAGCTGGTCTACAGAGAAGAGCCTGTTGCCTGGAAGAGTTATCAAAATAGATAGTCAAGAGACAGTCAAGAAGATGCTGCAGAATTTCCTTCCCTGGAAACTGTTAAAAATAAAAGCACTTGGTTTACTGCTCATGTAAATTCACATCTGGAGAGCAATTTGGTTATTACATGTCTCAAAAGGCTTGTAAACATTCATATCCCTGACCCCAAAATTCCATGTGCAGGACTTTATCACAAAGGCTGAGTTGTAATTCCCACTCCTTTATTTAATGGTTCTGTGACACTGGATATCTCTGAGCCTGACGGATTTTCTTGATCCATTAAATGGACTAAAAATATCAAATCAAAAATTGGGTTGAGATAATCAAGGTATGTACCTATGTATAACTGAATCACTTTGTTGTACAGCAGAAATTAACACAACATTGTAAATCAACTATGCTTCAATAAAATAAATTATTTAAAAATAATCAAAGCAATGCATGTCCTATGTTTAGCATAGTAACTAAAAAATAATAAATGCTTAAAAAATGATAGTTGTTTACAAGGCTATTCTTATATGCGTCCACTTAATTATGTAAAACTAGAAAATAATATTAATTGGATAATAGGTAATAAATTAAATATATATTGGTAAATCCATGCTATAACAACTGCTTAACTACTAAGATAACATCATAAAAGACTTGAAAAGTGGGAAAAGTTCATGATATATTTATTTGTGTATTCTGGTACATTCTCAACATATGTAATTTATAAATCAATCTGAAAGCAATACCACAAAGTTTTCTCAGGGGTTATATCTGGGTGGTGCAATAGCAAGTGAATTTTTTTATGTTTATGTTTTTCTATATTTTCTGAATTATCTACAATGAACACACATTACTTTTGCCATCAAAAATTACGAATCGGGGGCTTCCCTGGTGGCACAGTGGTTGAGAGTCCGCCTGCCGATGCAGGGGACGCGGGTTCGTGCCCCGGTCCGGGAAGATCCCACATGCCGCGGAGCGGCTGGGCCCATGAGCCATGGCCGCTGAGCCTGCGCGTCCGGAGCCTGTGCCCCGCAACGGGAGAGGCCACAAGAGTGAGAGGCCCGCGTACCGCAAAAAAAAACAAAAAACAAAAAACAAAAAACTGGGGCTTTGAGTAGATAGGAAAATTTACCAAGATCATAGCATGTGCTAAAGTCGGCATTCAAATCCAGGGTTGTATGACTTCACAGCCTGTCTTTCCACTACAGCCTAAAATAGGATATCTCTAAAAAAATAAATTAAATAAGACATCTCTGACAAATACATTAGAAATTATTACTATTTACCAGTTACCTAAAAATGCAATTCAATTAATTTTACTCTGGGTCCATGGAATTAAGGCAGTGAGGGAAATAGTTTGTCTAATTTGGAAAAGAGAGAGAGTTGGGTTTTTGGAAGTCTTTTAACTTGAAGTCCCTTAAGAGAGTAGCATGCCAAGTTTCAGGACCAAGCTAAGATAGAAGCATTTAAATCCTAATTTCATTTTAAAAGAATTAAGTGTTTTATTAAGGTCTAAAATAGAGCTTAAGACATAGAGTCCAAAGTTTAACTACCCTGAATTTAGGCAGGAACAATACAACCAAAAAGAATTTAAGTAATAATCTGGATAATTGGGGGAAATAGTTTGTAATTTAATATATAAAATAAAGTTTGGCAGCAGAAAATTCCCACTTCACATTTGTTATGCCAGCAGTGCCTTAGCTACATCCTTTTAAACTCATACTTTAGTTTCTAGGATCGCCAACTTCCTCCAATACCGACACTTAAGGGAAAGGAAAGGACGTTTGCTTTCTAATATGCGCCTTCTCTGTTTAAAGGAAAGGAAAGAAGGAGGGTTAGCCTCAGCGAACGTCTCTAAGATTCTTATGACGTATGTGGAAAATGGACTGAAATTGTCAAGAAATTGATTTCTATAAAACTGGGAGGTCTCCAGGCAGGAGTGACTGTGGATTTATTCTCAGCAGTTGAAGTCACTGGTTTATCCTTTTTATTAAATTTTTCATCTTCAGCTTTCAGTGCTGTTGCCAAGTTCCATGAGAAGATGCTTAAAGACATGTTACTGGGAGCAAAGGGCCCCTCTGTTGTATGAAAGTGATCTCCCCAGTTCCCGCCCCACAACGCCAAGGTCTTCAACAGACACATAAATCCATAAATTCCATTTCCGTATGTGGCCTGGAATGCTTGTTGTCTTCACGCTATTGTGTCTGCTATAAATATTTGTGTTCTGGAAAAGCAACTGCTTATAGCTCCGTAGGAAGCATGAGCGGCCCTCGGCCTTTTGTCTCTTCCCATTTGTATCATCACCTCCATTTCCTTCTCTCCTGAGCCGCTTTAGGACTGCAGGAAATCCGTAACTGAGCACAGCTCCACTGTAGCAGAGAAAATTCCAGTCCCAGCCCAAGGCCCAGAACTGGGATACAGTGGGGCGCTCCTAGAGCTCAGGCTTTATCTCCTCAGCACCCTGGGCTACAGCCCGCCCACGTCCCACCGGAGGAGAGAGGCAGAGAAGGAAAGTTAGGGAGGTCTAACCTGTATTGGGAGTGGGCAGGGTGGGACTACCATGAGTCCTGAGCCTCCGAAAACTCTGCTCAGCCTGCCTGCCTGACAGATTCCAAAATACTGTCGGCTGTCTCACCACACCAGGGTGCTCGTCTCACATCTTCTTAAGTAAATACAGATCAGTTTTGTCATGAAGTATCTTAAACATACAGAAAAGTAGAAAGGATACTATAACAAACACCCGTTCTGCTCACCCAGATTTTTAAAGCACTGAGGACACAGAAACGTCTGGGCAGGTGGACGTTCCAGGTCAGCTTTGCAAGTCAACCCTGCCCCTGATTCACTCCACTGTCTGTTTTGGGCCACCCAGGGGTTTGCATGACATGTATCAGCTAAGATGTGTAAAAGGCATATCTAATTCTTCGAGCTGACATCTGCTTTCACACCAAAAATACACCTGCAGCATCACCAGATGGAGGCCCTGAGGAAAGACTCCTTAGGCACGGATGCATCATAAATTGTGCTGACTTCAATGGTCACGATTATCCTAATTTGGAGCTGAAATAAATCCCCAGGCACATCCAATGCAATTGTCTCATTTCACAGATGGCAAAAGAAATGACCCTTTTTTTTCCAAAGAAGATGTACAGATGGCCAACAGGCACATGAAAAGATGCTCAACATCACTAATTACTAGAGACATGCAAATCAAAACCACAATGAGACATCACCTCACACCTGTCAGAATGGCTATCATCAAAAAGACAAGACATAACAAGTGTTGTTAAGGATGTGGAGAAAAGCGAACCCTTGTGCACTGTTGGTAAGAATGTAAATTGGTGCAGACACTATGCAAAACAGTATGGAGGTTCCTCAAAAAACTAAAGCTAGAACTGCCATGAAATCCAGCTCTCCCACTTCTGGATATTTATCCAAAGAATACGAAAACGTTAATCCAAAAAGATATAGGCACCCCTATGTTCATTGCAGCCCTATTTACAATAGCCAAGATACAGAAGCAACATAAGTGCCCATCAGCAGATAAATGGGAAAAGAAGATGTGGTCTGTACATGCAATGGAATACTACTTAGCTATAAAAAGGATGAAATCTTGCCATTTGGGACAACACGGATGCACCTTGAGGGTGTTATGCTAAGGGAAATTAGTCAGATGGAGAGAGACAAATACCGTATGATTTCATTCATATGTGGAATCTAAAAAACTAATAAACAAAAACAAAATAAATGAACAAACCAAACCAAACGAAAGCAAACACCTTGATCTAGAGAACAGAGTAGTGGTTACCAGAGGGGAAGGGGTAGTCAGGCTGGGGGTGTCAAAATGGGTAAACGGGATCGACTTTACGGTGATGGATGGAAAGTAAATTATTGGCGGTGCACACGTTGTAGGATACACAGAAGTAGAGCTATAATGTTGTACACATGAAACATATAATGTTATAAATCAGCGTTACCTCAGTTAAAAAAATGAGTCTCAAAGGGGTTAAGTAGTGTCCCCAGGGTCACACAAATACTTAATGGAATCAGGACTAGAAGCTCGTTCTCCAGGACCACTCAGTCTAAAGTTTTCCCTGTCATCACAAAATATTGCTTTCGTGAAGAATAAAGTGAAATCCATGTGTACTTGCTTTAACCATTGACAAAGCTAGTTCAAGGAGCAAACGTGGTATTGGCTGCCCTGCCTCTTTTTGCAATGTTTGCTTTCTTTCAACCAGGTTCCGGGGCCCCAAGCTCTCTCCTGATTGCCCAGAATCGGCCCTCTGCAGTTTGTCCTCTGGGCTTACCTCACTTACCCCTTCAGCACCATCCTGGTCTCCTTCCCTCTGCCCTTTTCTGTGCCTGGCTACTCTGAACAAGGAGCGATCCCTACCAATATTACACTGTTGGGTGGACGGCCCACTGCACTAACACATCCCCTACCTGCACTGGTGGTCTTCAACCCTCACTGCACTAACACATCCCCTACCACTTGACACCGAACCTCCTCCCCTACCATCATGGACCGGGACCAGCTGATTGGGCCTTCTCCCGTTCTCCTTCCCTTCACTATCATATAATGTAAGGGCAGTATCCAAAATGCAAAAACACACAAAAAGAAATCATATACTGTGATAGAGAAGGAGAAGACGGAGGTCATCCACTAATAGAATAACCTAACACTGGAAAATAAAGAATAGGCTATAATTCTCATTCTTCTCTTGAGCTTATTTCCAAGTGACTGAATCTCCTGTACATTCGGTAAAGGCAGTGAAAGTGAATCTGGAGATACCAAGAAGACTGTCACACCCACACTTTCATGTCAGGGAGAAAGAGGCATCTGGACTTCTGGTTACCTGGGGTCTTGATACTCAACATGAATCCAGACTGCGTTTCCCAGGTGCCTCCTGACAGGCCCCTGCTCTGCTTTCACGGGCACGACCTCACCGCAGGATGATAACAGTGCCTGACTCCACGCAGCCTGGACGACGGGAGAAGAAAGCGGTCTGCCCGTGGCATTCAGAGCTCCTCCATCCGCCGCCCCAGAGCTCTGGAGAGACCTGATCTCCTGCCGTCTCTGGCCTCAGGCAGCTACCCACTGCTTTCAGATGGACTCATGGGTTGGAGTAACTGAATGCAAACATCCCTTTAACTTTAACATCCTAAGACTCTCTGATTCCATTTTTTGCAGAGCTGGGGCCCCTGACATTCTCGGAGGAGTTTCCCTGAGTTGGGTCCACTAGGCCCTAGAGAATCCCTCACTGGCCCAAAGAATCACTCCTTTCTTCTCCTCACCTTAGTTCCCAAATCCTGGCAGCTGGGCGAGAGAGGAGAAAACATGCACGTGTTTGTGAGGGGACCCCCCTGAAAGGGACAGCTCGTCACCACTGACTAGAACATACTGGGGACCAGGCTGGTCGCTGGTCCTTTGTGAGTGCCGCAGAGACCCTCATCACTCCCTCAATCCTCTCCAGAGAGGCAGGTTCAGAGATTATGCTGCCTCCAGACCCTTCCACGCCTGTGCAGCCTGACAAGTTACTTAACCTCTTGCAGACTCAGTGGAGTCTAAACGAAGGAGGACGGTTAAACGTAACTCACAGGGCTCTTTGCAAAGAGTAATGGAGAAAGTATGTGTAACTCTCTTAGCACAGTGCCTGGTACACAGGAAGCAAACAGTATGAGCTGCTATCATTCACCAGCGGGGCTCACGGAAGCTGAGTAATCTTGGAAGTATTATTAGATGGGTCCAAAGCCATCTTGCCTAGAGTTTTCTCAGTTAAGCTGAAAACACTACCATCTATAAGTGTCCATGCAGCCTAATTCCCTTTCCAGAGCCGGCCCTCAGACTTGGGTTGTGTTTCACACACTAGTTCCATAAATCTGGTGTAAAGCATCCTTCCCTTTCCTTTCCTATATTTTTCTTTTTCCAGCCCTTTGGATACTCAACAGAGCCTCATCTAAAACTGACTTTTGTGATCGTAATGACTTATATCATTGTATCATGATATAAGTATCATTACTTATGTATCATTATATCATGACTTATATCAAAAGCTTTCCCCTCACCTTCTCTCGTGAACCGCAGCCTCCCTTCTGACAGCTCATTGGTCCTCGAGAGGCAGGGGGGCCTATAAGTCATCTCAGGTATAGAAGCTAACGAGGGGCCACATCACCCGGCCCCAGTGACAGAGAAACAACTCCCACGACGAACATTTTACAGCTGAGCTGAAGAAATGTGGCTTCTGCTCTGGAAATGAATTTGATTAAGTGGGTTTTCTTACTAGGATTCTCACCAGCTACCCTGATGCTTCTTGTCATAAGACACATATTCAGTATCCATTGATCCTGAGTCAGTTAAATTCAAGGAATCCCAAAATAAGGTTGCTGAATCCTTGGGTGAAAAATGTACTTCGAGGCAGTGTCACATTTATGAAATAGAAATTCTATTTTCAAAATCATTTCAACTCAACACATATTTACTGAGTACCCTGTGTGCAAGGCTCGAAATAGGCATTTTCGTGTACATTTTCTTGTTTAATTCTCATACTCCCCCATAAGCAGATTTTCTTCTGTTTCAGTGAGTATTTCATGAAGGCAAAAGTGAACGGCAGTACAGGGCAGCACCAGAGGCAAAAAAAAAAAAGAAAAAAAAACTGAATTGTTATCAGTTCAGTACAGCATTCATACCTTTCTCAACTTACGTGATCTATGGGAAAAAAGTTTCATTAGTGGCACTAATATTCCACATAGTTTTATGTAAAAACGGTTGATGAAGGTGGTTTTATTCTGAGCAGACAAATTTATAAGCCTTTAGTTACTATTTTATTTGCATTGTCTTTTAAGAAGGCAGATGGGTAGTAGAAACTCAGAGAGCTCCTCTGCGTCACCGAGATTTTCAGATTTTAATAGTCTGCTCAGTGTGACCAAGACACAGCAGGGCCCAGGAGGGGGTCTCACTGGAGTGACTGTTAGACACGACTGAAAGCAGAACACACACGAATCCCTCCATCCCTCCAGGGGGTCTGTGTGGAGGCTGACTGTGACCCTGGGGTGCCAAGTGGCGACACCGAGTTGTGAAATCCTAGATAGACCCGGGGTGGGTGGACAGCTGCTGTCAATTAAAAACAGCCCAAGGAAATGATCGTTCTTATTGCTGGGTAATTTACAGCGCTCTCTCTGATCTTCTGCCCTGGGAAACATGTGCTTCAAGACATCTTGCACTGGGATGAGAACACCCGGCTGCAATAAGGCCTTATTTGGGTTACTGTTTATTGAGATGACTGGAGGCCTCCCCAGCCTGGGTAGGTGGATTTCAGCAGGGTTTTGACAATGTTGGGAAAGCCGGTTCTCGGATCTGGCCGTGTAAATAAAGCCACAGTTCTGTACCATCCAGTTGGGGGTTAGCCCCTTGGTAAATTGCTGACACTCAGCTGAACTCTTGGGGGCTCAGGATCCATCACTGGCTCCCCCTCCTTCCACCCAACAACATTCGCATTTATTATTCATTCCTTTTATCGAGCTTTGCGTCCCCATATTGTGTATGCTAATTTTGGATATTAAGCTAAATAAGGCATCAGCAGAAGGCGAATCTCCTGGTACAGATGGACCAAATGAAAGATAGTAATTTCTGTCTTTTGCAGGGATTAGGCCATTCCTTCCTGCCAACAGTGCTGTGGTGGAAAGCTGCCTGTGAATAAGGATGTATGTTTCAACTTACCTGGGGTGCTATTCCTGACACGTGGATGCAGCAGGGCCTGTGGCCTTTGGAGGGGGTGTCCGGGAGTGTGTCCTCCTCGGTGGCTGCCGAAGCAGAGGAAGCCAGTCCTTCCTGTGTCTGTGCGCGTCTGGCGATCCTCTGCTTCCCAGTGGATTCTCCTGCATATTTGCTGACGGCAGAAAAAGGCAGTATTATTTCTCACTGTAAATGGCAATTTCAACTCCCTGGTTTCTAATCTGCCTCCTGAGAGTGCAGTCAGGCTCCCTTTAGGTGATCAACTCTGGGAGTATGTTGATGCCTCAGGAAGAGGATAAGCCTTATTGCCTGCCCTGGAGGTCCCGTCTGAACTGTTGGTCAGTGTCTTAATGTCTGGTGGCTTGACATCAAGGTCTGAGTCAGCCTGAAGTAACCACCATCTTCCATACAGACCCGAGCTAGTCCAACAGACCAGACATTGCATGTTTGACAAACGCCATCTTTTTCCAACTGATAAGTGCTTGCTCATCAAGCACTTATCACTTATCAGTGCTCTTCAAGCACTTATCAGCTCAAGTGTTAACCTCCTCTGAGAAGCCTTTTGGGCTCTCAGGCAAAGTCTGGCATTTGCTTCTCCGCAATCCCATAGCACTGCACGTGTCATTAGCACGTATGGCTCTCTGTTGCAAAGTCTACATAATCAATTCTCTTCTAAAATATAAGATATTACGAATGAGAGTCAGACTTCTTTATGTCTGTGCCCCAGGGCCTACATAAAGACTGGCACATTGCTTGTACTCAACTAATTAATGTTTAAGTGTAGGGGTTTTTAAACAGGGCTGAATGGTTGGATCTTCTGGGGAAATATTTCAAAATGCAGAGACCTTGGCCCTTCCCAAGACCTAATAGATCCAATCTCTGGGGCTGCATTTGGGTAACTGTGTTCTGGAGATGCCTCCTCAGATGAGTCAGATGCTACCCATGATTAAAAGCCTCTGCTCCTGAGATCTGCTCCAGATTTCATGCACTCACACTACTGACATCACTCGTGGTGTCTGGAAGCAGGAAGTCACCATGAAGAACCCAGGTTCCAGAGCCAGAGGGATCTGGATTCAATTCGTAGCCTTAGTCTATGAGTCTATTGCCAACCAACCACGGGAACTTGGGCAAGTTCCTAAACCTCTCTGAGCCTTGACTCAAAGTTTGTAAAAATTAAATGAGACTATGCATAATACATAGTAGACACTCAAGCTGGTACTGATCGTGTCTGTAACAAATCAAAGTCTCGGGCATATTCTTTCCATTCAATCCTATCTATCATAATAATGATGATCTTTCGTATATTTGCAAAGCTTATTATTTTTCTCACAAAATGTTCTCGTCACTGATATCGTTTAAGCATCTTAGTTACTCTGAGGAAAAAAAGGTAGAGAATGTATTCTCTACTCACTTTATACATGAGGGAATTTCATTTCATGGAAGTGTAAAGATTAGTGTAACATTAGCTGTAAAGATTAGCTTTTCATTAGGGAGAATGAAAAGGTAGAGAAAGAAGACCTGATTACGATCAGATCAATGTAGACTTTTAAAGACTATTATTTAGTATATGTGGAAACCTACTGGCCAGGTAATTCAAAGACATCTTTCACTAAGCGTCTTTATAAGGAGAAGGATGGTTGGTAAGAATGACTCATGTTTACTTTCATCCTTGCTTTGCAGGTAAGGAAGTATTCACAGATGTTACAAGGATGTTCCTTCCATCCGTCAAGCCCATCATTTGGTCTGATGGGACTGATGCCTTACACTTCACAGAGAGCTAATAGGTAATGGCTCAAAGCAAAGAGATCACAGGGAGGACAGGCATCCAGGCTGTGGTTGTGCTGATCCTCCTTCATCTTCGGAAGCCACGCTTTCTAGAAGATACTTGGCAATAAAAAATAGAAGAATAAAGATCGGGAGAGTTTAGGAGAGGCATCAAGACTGAAAACAGAACTGAAATACTTCAGCTATCTTTGATAAAGACCAGAAATCTCAAAGCATAAAACATTTTCAAACTTGCAACTGAAATGGAAAAAAAAAAAATGAACAGTAAGAAATGAAAGCGTGCCCAAAGCATTGCCTCAGCTGTCTTGGTGTCCTCCCGAAACAGCATTGAAAGTCTCTGTGCTGAGAGAAAAGCCGCATCTGGGCGCTTTGGAGGCGTCCCTAATGACCTCATGCTCCTTCACTGAGCTCATCTTGGATGGCTTCATGAATAAGCAAGTCATCTTTCATGTGCTGCTTTTAATATCTGTCCTTGTTTTCTAGCTTCTCTTGCATAACCTCCAGAATGATGTCAGTTCCAAACTTCCCTGAAAGACTATTTCTGGGGAGCTCTCATTTTGCCATTCTGATTGTTGATCAGTAGACTCTGCTGAAGTCACCCCTTTGGTGAGTTTTTCCATGTCATGCTCCTCACGGGTAGCTGTGATGGACACTGGCTGGTTGATCTTCCAGCTGCGTCCCCTTCCCTCCTGGGCATCCAGCTACTCCATTTCCCAGCATTAGGGGCACCCATGTGACTGAGTTCCAGGCAAAGGATGTGGGCAGAATGATGGACACTATTTCCATTCTGGCCCATGAAATCCTCCCAATGCAATATGAGTTCTGCTTCAGTCTTGTTGAGTTTGAGGTGCCAGTGAGACATCCAGAGCTGTGTGTTTGGAGTTCAGGAGAAAAGTCTGAACTTGAGATCAAATCATTGACAGAGATGTGATTGTCCAGAGGCTGGAGAATGGTACCTCCAGAAGACCACCAGCACTTAATAAGTAAGGCTACCCCAAAAAGCCAGAGATGTATTCTAAGAAGGAAAGAGAACAAGAAGAACAAGGTGAACTTTTCATGGAAATGAAGGAAGGAGAGAGTTTCCAGGAGACAGTAATCAATAGTGACAACTGTCACTGAAAGTTCAATAAAATGAGGGGAAAAAAGGGTCTGTTAGATTTGCCAGTGCCAAGGTCTTTGACAGCATTGCCAGCTTCTGTGGGGGCTGGGGAGTGGGGGCTTGGGGTGTAGAATACAGTCTCCAAGAGTTTGAGAACTGAAGGAGAAGACAGAGTGTAGACGGGGAGTGTAGATTCTTGATGTTTATGAGGAAAGGAAGACAGAAGGAACATAGTACGGAGAAAGGTATTTTAGTGGGAAGACAAAGTAAGCTGGAAAATTGATCTGCATCATCATCCCAATTTTGTATGTGGGGGAAAGGGTGGATAAAGAGAGTAAGAAAGGGCACACATACAAAAAAATTCAAACAATAATATACAAAAATGTTAAAGGTGATTATCTTCTAGTGGTAAGTTGATTCATGGGTTTTATTTTCCTTCTTCGGACTTTTCTATATTTTCCAAGTTTTCTACAGTGACTACTGTATTACATTGGTGCCAGTAACAGGTTTTGGTTTTGATTTTTAGTGACTCAAGCATGATTAAAAGCAAAGATCAAAGAGAAAGTGGTAAGAAGAAAAAGTGGGGAAGAAGAAGTTTGTGAAGCAAAATTGTGAGGGAGGTGAGAGAGCAGCAATTCAGCTTAGTGGAGAATGTTCTCGTCTGATACTTTATTTTCTCAAGGCTGTGTCTGAGGAAGAAACGGGAAGGCATGGGCTGAAGAGTTCAGAGCTGGGAATTGACAAGAACATGGAAACACGTGATCAGCACTCTACCACGCACCCACCACCAAGAATTAGTGCCTTCCTGCCAGCAGCTTCTGATCTAGATTGTCCTACCTTGTCTCCTGGACAGACTTCTTGGGGCAGTGCTCCTCACTTGTTAGCTGTCCTCCTCCCTTCCTTCTACCAAAAAGTAATTTTCCTGTTCATCCCTATGTGGCCCTCCTCCAAGCTGACAACATTACCTAGCACTCCATGAATTAATTCACCATGTGAAGCTGACAGTGAATAATGACTAATACTATTCCTTCCTACTGATGAGAAGTTGCATTTTAATAGAAGACATTTAGAGCCACGTGTTTTAATCAAGAGGTGGGCATTTCCACCTCTGTGGTACTTGGGCAAGAGAGCCTTTTTTTTATTCCAAAGGAAGGGGAATGGTGGTTCCAGTTTTCTCTAAACCCACCATCTAGGTAAAGGTGCAACTTGTTTCCAAGTGCAGACAGCCACACTGATAGGTGGATTCTAAATACTCATCTGTTACAGACCACTTTAACTAACGGAAAGACAAATAATTGCATAAGAAAAGAAGATTGTATCCATCACACGTGTCTTTCAAGGACCAGGATAAAATAAAGATCTTTTAAGAAAAACAAACCCTGAGAGAGTTTGCTAGCAGCAGAGCCTTACTAAAGGAAATCCTTAAGCATCTATTTCAGGAAAAAAGGATATTATTCCAGATAGAAAGAATGAGATACAGAAAGAAAAACAAAGAAAGGGGAACATATGTGGGTAAATCTGGAAAAACATTGATATATAAAATAAGAAGAATGAGATAATAATAATAATGTTCTTGGGGAGTAATTTAAAAAATAGAAATAAAATACACAATAACAATACCACAATGTTAGAAGGAGTGATTGAAACTGAAGTATTTTAAGGGCTTCATGTTATCTGGAAAGAGGGTTTAGTGTTGATTAACTTTACATTTTGATAAATTATGTATATTAAGTTTCTATAGTAGTCATGAAAAGAATAGAAATAGAATGCATAACTCTTAAACTACCATAGAAAACAATGAAATGAGAAAAACTAACCGATCAATCCAAAATAAGAAAGGAGAGAGAAAGGAACATGGAAATGATAGAACAAGTAGAAATTACAAAATAATATAAAATATGGGCGTTATAACACAAAATTTCAGTAATCACAATAAGTGTGAGCAGATTAATTTCTCCAGTTAAAGACAATAATTAACAGACTTTTTAAAAAGAAACACATTAAAAACAAATGGAGGGCTTCCCTGGTGGCGCAGTGGTTGAGAGTCCGCCTGCCGATGCAGGGGACACGGGTTTGTGCCCCGGTCCGGGAAGATCCCGCATGCCGCAGAGCGGCTGGGCCCGTGAGCCATGGCCGCTGAGCCTGCGCGTCCGGAGCCTGTGCTCCGCAACGGGAGAGGCCACAACAGTAAGAGGCCCACATACTGCCAAAAAAAAAAAAAAAAGTGGATACAGAAACATTAAAAGGAAAAGGGTAAAAATATATATGCAGATGAATACCAGTCAAAAGAAAACTATTGTGGTTATGGAAATTTTAGGAAAAAAATGGACTTTAAAGCAAACAGCATTGCTATAGGTATCGGGACACTACTTAATGATAAAAGATTTAATTTGATAGTAAGTTAAAATAATTCTAAACTATTATGCACCTAATCACAAGGCCTCAAATACATAAAGCAAAAGTTGACAGAAAATATAAAAATAGATAACTCTACCACCATTGCAATAGATTTTCATATCATACTCTCAGAAATTATGAGTCCAAGCATTCAAAAAATCAGCAAAGACATAGAAGATGTGAAAATAAAACAATTAAAAAGTTTAACCTACTAAACGGATAGAATATTGTACCTAATAGCTACTGAGAGTATTTATAAAAACTGACCATATAGTGTTGCATTATGCAAGTTTCAACACATTTAAAAGAATTGGTATCATACAGAACACATTTTATAACAATGCTATCAATAAAAATTACTAACAAGGGGCTTCCCTGGTGGCGCAGTGGTTGAGAGTCCGCCTGCTGATGCAGGGGACACAGGTTCATGCCCCGGTCCGGGAAGATCCCACATGCCGTGGAGCGGCTGGGCCTGTGAGCCATGGCCGCTGAGCCTGCATGTCCGGAGCCTGTGCTCCGCAACGGGAGAGGCCACAGCAGTGAGAGGCCCGCATACCGCAAAAAAAAAAAAAGTTACTAACAAGGACATCACTAAAACTGCCATATACTTGAAATTAAGAAACACTTCTAAGTAATTTATAGATCAAAAATAATCAGAATGAAAACTGAAAATATTTTAACGGAATGGTAATGAAAATACTTCATATCAAAGCTTTCAGGATGCAGCTAAAGCAGAACTTAAATGGAAATTCATGGCCTTAAACATTTAGATTAGTGAAAAAGAAAAGCCAAAAATTAATGATATAAGCATACATCTCCAGACGCTAGAAAAAGAACTGCAAAATAAATTCAAATTCAGTAGAAAGAAGAAAACAAAGATAAGAAGAAAAATTATGAAACTAAAAAGAAATATACAAGAGAGAAGAACAAAGTAAGTCCTTTGGAAAGACTAATAAAATGGCAAACTTTGAATACAACAGATAAAGAAAAAAACAGAAATTACAAACACAATCAGGACATAAAACACATAACAGAATATTAGGAAGAAAGTTTAGGAACAAAGTTGTACAAATAAGATGTATAACATAAATGAAATAGTCAAATTTCTAGAAAAATATAACTTAAAAAAACAGAGTTAAGAAAAAATGAAAAACCTTAATAATCTAGTAAACATTAATGAAATTCTAAGCATTAATCAACAGCTGTTTCCAGGAACAGATAATTTACATTTTTGTACAAACTATTCTAGAATTCAGAAAATAAGGGAATGCCTCCTAAGTCATTTTGTGAGGTCAGTATAACACAGATAGATGAAAGAGAGAGGGAGAAAAAAGAGTGAGAGAAGATTAACAATATAGAGTGTGATTAAGAATAAGGTGCCTTACAGGTGGCCAACAAATGCATGAAAAGATGCTCAACATCACTAATTATTAGAGAAATGCAAATCAAAACTACAATGAGGTATCACCTCACACCGGTCAGAATGGGCATCATCAGAAAATCTACAAACAACAAATGCTGGAGAGGGTGTGAAGAAAAGGGAACCCTCTTGCACTTTTGGTGGGAATGCAAATTGATACAGCCACTATGGAGAACAGTATGGATGTTCCTTAAAAAACTGAAAATAGAACTACCATATGACCCAGCAATCCCACTACTGGGCATATACCCTGAGAAAACCATAATTCAAAAAGAGTCATGTACAACAATGTTCATTGCAGCACTATTTACAATAGCCAGGACATGGAAGCAACCTAAGTGTCCATTGACAGATGAATGGATAAAGAAGATGTGGCACGTATATACAATGGAATATTACTCAGCCATAAAAAGGAACGAAATTGAGTTATTTGTAGTGAGGTGGATGGACCTAGAATCTGTCATAGAGAGTGAAGTAAGTCAGAAAGAGAAAAACAAATACCATATGCTAACGCATATATATGGAATTTTAAAAAGAGGTACTGATGAACCTAGTGGCCAGGCAGGAATAAAGATGCAGACGTGGAGAATGGACTTGAGGACACGGGGAGGGGTAAGGGTAAGCCGGGATGAAGTGAGAGAGTGGCATGGACATATATACACTACCAAATGTAAAATAGATAGCTAGTGGGAAGCAGCCGCATAGCACAGGGAGATCGGCTCAGTGCTTTGTGACCACCTAGAGAGGTGGGATAGGGAGGGTGGGAGGGAGGCTCAAGAGGGAGGGGATATGGGGATATATTTGTACATATAGCTGATTCACTTTGTTGTACAGCAGAAACTAACACAACACTGTAAAGCATTTATACTCCAATAAAGATGTGGAAAAAAATAAAAAGAATAAGGTGTCTGTCACAGATACAGAGAACACACTAGTGGTTACCAGTAGAGAGATGGAAAGGGGAGGGGCACACTAGGGGTAAGGGATTAAGAGGTACAAACTATTACGTATAAAATAAGCTACAAGGACATATTGTACAACACAGGAAATATAGCCAATATTTTATTTTTTTTAATATTTATTTATTTATTTTGGCTGCACCAGGTCTTTGTTGTGGCATGCGGACTCATAGTTGCAGCATGTAGACTTCTTAGTTGCGGCATGCATGCAGGATCTAGTTCCCCGACCAGGGATCAAACCCGGGCCTCCTGCATTGGGAGCGCAGAGTCCCACTACTGCACCACCAGTGACAGCGACGTCCCTAGCCAATATTTTATAATAACTATAAATGAATTATAATCTTTAAAAATTGTGAATCACTATACTGTGCACCTGTAACTTATATAATATTGTATATCCACTATACTTGAAAGAAAGAAAGAGAGAGAGAGAGAGAGAGAGAGAGGGAGGGAGGGAGGGAGGGAGGAAGGAAGGAAGGAAGGAAGGAAGGAAGGAAGGAAGGAAGGAAGGAAGGAAGGAAGGAAGGAAGAAAGAGTAGGAAATAAAGATCCTTTATAAACTGTGCTTATTGAACAAACTGGAGTATTTGAAACTGTAGCTATACCTGTTGTCCTCCCTCAGCAGTGATTTCAGCAAGAAATTTCAAACCCTAAAATCAGATGCAAATGTATGCAATTCCAAGGGGGACTGGAAAGTTGGAGGGTCCTCTGTTCCACTCAAGTTATCACTAAGACATCTGCTTTTCCCCTACATATGGCCCCCTGGCTCTTGGTGTCATATTTGGGACACAGTCATTTTTTTAACAAGGCTCAGAATACCTGTCCTGTCTACTCCTACTTCTCCAAAATAAACTACTTCTTTCCTCAACCCTTTTCCTCTCTCTTGTTCTTGCTATGGTAGATATTAATGGCCTGCTACATGCAGTTTCTTAACCAATCCTACCAAAAACGCAAGTTACCTTAACCTCAAGGACAAAGAGAATTTAATTTTTTTAAATCCCCTAGGAGGGAGAAGAGAAATTTTTGTGTTCCATCCTCCTAGTGCGTCAAAGGATGAAGAGAAAAATAAAACTGTTTCATTTCTTATGGACACAGTCCAGGCATTCATTTGCTATCACACTTCAATCGCAAATATTTATTGAAATCAGTGGTGTGGGAGCCACGGGGCAATTGTGCCCTCCTGCTGGTTGTGATGGGGCGACTGGGGAGGGCGTGCTGTTCGAATGCTTGAGACGGGAACACCTCCATCCTGTCACTGTGAAGGAAGCCTGGAAAGGCAAGTGGGCAAAGGACGGACTCCACAAAAGTCACACTAAACAGAGTTGTGTAGACTTTGTTCCCCTTAAAATGCACTGTTGACATTCTCTTATCATTAAAGAATATTTAATCTTACTTGTAATGGTGGCTTAGTCATCCGTACACGTACATAACCTCATTTTGACAAAACAAGCCCTTATTGTTAGATATTTGCTTTGTTTCTTATTTCTGGTTATTGTATGTAATGCTTCAGTGATCATCCTTGTAAAGAAATATGGCTTGTACCCTTGATATTCCATTTGGATGCATTCCTAGAGGTAAAATTGCCGGGCCAAAGGATGTAAGCCTTTTCTTTAAAAACACCGATAAACATGACAAAAATGCCCTTCAAAGGCTTGTGTCAATTTACATTCCCACTATCACTAGAGCATGTTAGACCAAAATCCTCAAAGGCGGATGTCTTTGTGCTCACGAACTCAACCGCAGTCTAACAAGATTTTCCTTGCAAGCATCTCTTAATCGGTTTTCACCACAGCATTACATGCTTTCAAATGCCAATGGTTTCTTCTTTTCCAGATGACAATACTCTGAGTAAACAATTTCTGAATTTGATAAATGGTAATCAACTGATATATACTGTGCATCTGAATTCAAATGAATAATAAAAGCTAACCTGTAAGTATCAAATACTTCATACCAGGCCTCGTTCTAAGCGCTATACGTGTGGATATATAAATCTTCACAATTCAATCAAGCAGGTGCTACTACTTTTTGCAGAAGAGGCATCTGAGACACAAACTATAAAACCTGACACCACACACACACACACACACACACACACACACACACACACACACACACCCCCCAAGATTTTTGTATTCTAGCTCGTAGGAAAACCCCTCAAAATACCTGACTGTCAAAGTTTCTTCTGTTCTCACTTTAGTCAGCCCCTTCCCAGGTGCGGGCTGTGATGTCCTCATCTCTCACTGAGCTCCCTTCTCCCGGTAGCCACCTGGTCCACACCACCCCGAGCATTGCCTTGGCCCCAGATCACTGGCCCCCTCACAGGGGTGATTTCCTGGAGACCGCTCTGCGCAGAATCGGGGTGAGGTCACCCACCGCCCTTGGCCTGAGGTTGTTTCCATGTTCGTGTCATCTGTGGATATTTTTTCTCATTCGACTGGAGATTTTCCTTTTTCTTGGTATGATGAGTGATTTTCTACTGAATCCTGGAGATTTTGGGTATCACGTCACCGAGGGCATGTGATCTTGGAAATGCCTGAAGGTACTAAGCAGTGCCCATGCCACACTTCCCGTGGAAGACTGCTTTCAGATGTCACTGATTTACCATGGCTCTCACAGGGACAGACCTACCAATCTTCTCGCAAGATTTTCAAAGATGGAAGATCACAAGATAAAGATAGTTCGTTCTTTCCCTCCAATGGGTGTCAATTATTATAAGGAAAAGAATCTAAGAAAAAAGAACTTTAAATGCCCTCAAAATTATCAAGTTTGAAACACATTCCTCAAAGGAAAGAAAGCCTCCTGTTTCTTGTTTCCATACCTCCGACCTATAAAGCAGGGAAAACGCAGAGTCTGCCAGACCTTTTGCTAAGAGTTATGTACTATGACAAAGCCAGTTGTCACTGCCCACATGAAGTCATCTGGGCCTGAGCATGTTAGGCGCCTGGCTTCGAAGGGCGTGTCATTCCTTGAGCTATGGAATATTGTTTTGGCAAAAAGCAACTGGCTGTCTGCTCTCACCCTTAGGAAACCATCCAATGCCTCCCCTCTTCCAGTTCATTGTAAGCACGCCTTCGCCTTAGAATCGCTCCCCTTGCCCTGGACATTCTCTGCCGAAACGTTCTTCTCCTGGGAGGGGGAGGGGTGCTCCTGATGGAGCAGAAAGGTGTCAAGGTGACTGGCCCCTGATGAAGAAGCCTCCGTCCGTGCAGCAAGATGCAGTAGGTCTACAGCCCCAGCTGGCAACCTTCAGAAGAGCCGTTGGTGAAAGGGATGAATACAAGGTGCTCTCAAGAGGGGCCAGGACTCCGAAGCCTTCCTCGAGCAGGAGGGCCTGCGTGCATCCTGCCAGCTCGTACTTTTTCAGCTAATTCTACTTGAGAGCAAACTTGCCAGAGAAAATGGAAAAGCACATCTTAGAGATAAATCAACATCAGTTCCAAGGTCCTGTTTCAATTGTTTTGCTTTGTGGTCTGCCCTTGGTCGTGATTGTATTGCAATGACCTACTGCTGCTCTTCTGGGCGCAAGGATGAGGTCTGCCCTCGAGCGTTAACTTTCCACCTGGGTGGTCTGTCATAAAGTAGGTTCCCTTTTAGAGAATCACAGACTTTTAGAGCTGGAAGGAATCTTCGAGATCAACTACTCCAACACACTGCTTTTATTGAGGAAAAGATGAGGCCCAGAGACATTAAGTCACTAGCACACACTTACACAGCAATGCAGTCGCAGAGGCAGGAATGGTGCAAGGGTCTCCAGAAGGTGCAGGATCCTTCTACCTCAACATGGTAGATCCCTAGACTCTCTACAGTGTTTGGTTGAACCTATTTCAAATTTGGTTCCAAATGTTTTCCTTTTAAATGGAGATACCTAAAAATAATTCAAACCTCTGTGTACCTTTCTAAACTTCTCTACTTCTTTGGAGCAGATAATAGACTACTTTAGAATTTAAGCCATCAAAATGTGAAGCATGCCTATCCTAACCCTATTCAACTGAACCAAAGGATTTCAGACTTTTGAGATATCTGGAACTGATTTCAGGTCAATTTCTGGTTTGAGTTTAGCATCATAAGCAAACATTTCACGCCTGTCCTCTCCTTTGACGTGTTTGGAGCCTGGGATTTGTAGCCATAAACATTCACCCAGCGTGTCATCCTTATAACAAGCATCACGCTAACCATCATGGTAAAGATGGGATCAGTATGTTGGATATACTGAGGACATTCTAGGCCAATAACAGAAAGCCAAGAAAGCAGTTTCTAGATAGGACACATGCTCAAACTAATGTAGAACATTCTCAAATAACACACTGGATCTTGTACATTTTCCATAAAGCAATAATTGGTCCATACCTGTACTAACAGAAAGATAGCTTTCATGTTTCTTAAAAAAATATGTTCTCTAGATAAAGGGCAATTGCTCATTGCATAAAATCTTTCACTGAATGTATATTTTGGAGACACTATTTGTCCCAGACTTGCTATCTAAGACATTGATGTCTGTAGTGGGATGAAGGATGGCCCCCCAAAGAGATGTCCACCCAGAACCTGTGAATGTGACCTTATTTGGTAAAAGTTTCCTTGCAGATGTGATTAAATGAAAGATCTCAAGCTGAAGAGACAATCACCAGTTATCTGGATGGGTCCTCACTCCAATGATGTAGCCTTATGAGAGGAGAAGAAGACACAGACGTGAGGGAGAATACACAGAGGAGAAGCTGGTGGGAAGATGGTGGTGGAGACTGGAGTCATGCTGCCACAAGTTAAGGAATGCTTGGAACCACCAGAAGCTAAGGGGCAAGGAAGAAATCCCCCCTAGAGGTCACAGGGAATGTGGCCCTGCAGATATCTTGATTTTGGCCCAGTGATACTGATTTCAGACTTCTGACCCCAGACCTGTGAGAGAATCAATTCCCTTGGCTTGTGGCCACATCACTCCAGTCTCTGCCTCATTGTCACATCATCTTCTCTGTGTGGATGTCTAATCTTCCTCTGCCCCTCTCTTACGAGTACACTTACGATGGCATTTAAGACTCACCCAGATAATCCAAGACAATGTCCTCATCTCAAGATTCTTAATCAATCACACCTGCAAAGACCCTTTTTCCATTTACAGGTTCAGGGATTAGGACCTAATATCTTCGGGGCGGGGGAGGGGCGGCAATTAATCTGTCTACCATAGCTCCCAAATCTCATTGGCTTAACACAGCAAAGACCAAGGTGGATAAGTACCTTCCTCCATCTTGTGGTATGCCAGCTGGGACACTTGGCTGCCAAGGTCATAGCAGCAAGGAAAGAAAAGAGATAAGAAAGGATTCCAGGCTTTTAATTACCTTCACCTGAAATTGACTCACATCAATTCCACTCACAGTCCATTGGCCAGAACTAGTCATAAGGCCCCAACTTAACTGTAAGGAACGCTGATGAAACGGAGCAGGACCTTATGGGCCTTCCCCACCCCCGCCCCCATGTGCTCCGCCTGCCTTTTGTCTGTGGAAAAACTTTAGCCAAGTTTAATCAGAGAAATGAGAAAATGCAGTAACAAAGGAAAACAGTCCAACAAGACTACATAATAATCGTTTAGTCATTAAGCAGAGTCAAGGACCATTAATTCCTCCTCAAGGGCTATACATAATATTCTGAGCCACATCCTGTGAGCTGTCTTGTAGATACTGAAACGCCCACCAGGTGGAAGAAGTTAACTACATGATGACCAGACTGTAGCCGTGACATAAGCTGCCACAATTCCAAAAACTGGCCTCAAGAAAATGGGAACAAACCGACCCTGGAACTGAGGACTACCTGTACTTAAAACAATCAAGATGACGCCCTTCAGAGCGCCACATGACCAATTTCAAGATGACTGTGCTGGCTGTGCTGTTTCTGCATGTAGACCCCTCCTTCTGCCTATAAAAGCTCTTGGCCCATGATTGTCAGGGTAGGGGGGAGTCAGCCTCTGGACAGGCGTCTGCCCTCCCCCCACCCAGTTGCCAACTTCCAAAATAAAGCAAACTTTCCTTTGCACCAACCTTGCCTCTTTACTGGCTTTTGAGAGGTGAGCAGGCAGACCCCACTTTCAGTTCCACTGACATATGTAAGGGGGCAAATGGATATTTGGTGGGTGCTAACGGTCTTTGCAACATGCTGAGGTCAGAAAATTATACAGAATTTGTGCCGTGGGAGACAACTACTGCTTCTGTCACCCAACATAGTTCACTGCTCCCTCCGCTACAGCAACCCCCTCCTTTGCAGAACTGCTCCTCCTTATGCCATGTGGGTCCGGTTTCAAAGGTGGCAACATTACCCAGTCTGTCCAACCAAAGTCTTAGTGTGGAATTTTCCATTTCCATGTTGGAAGTTGCACTAAAGTTGGTACAATGCAATTTTGACACTAAGTGCCCAGAGTTAGGTCAAATTTCATAGGTTAAGGGCACAGTCCTCTACAGATCACCCTCACTTCAGGCACCAGCTGCAAGTTGGGGGTCCCCAAGCCACCCATACTTCTGACCCTCTGCTACAAATACAGGGGTTCCCACCACTTAGGTTCGATAATTCACTAGGACAACTCATAGAACTCAGGAAAACACTATACAGCTTTATTATAGCAAAAGGATACCAACCAAGGCCAGCCAAATGAAGAGACACATAGGGCGCTATCTCAGAAGGTTTCAAATGCAAAGCTCTTGTGTCCTTGGGATGTGTCAGTCTTCCAGGACATTGACATGCTTACCAGAGTTTTTATTGGGGTTTCATTGTATAGGTATGTGATGGGGTCATTGGCTATACGATTGAACTCAATCTCCACCCTCTTTCCCCCACGGGAAGTTGGGCTGATATCACCTGGCTCATAGCTCCAACCCTCTAATCTCATGGTTGGCCCTTCTGGCACAGCCAGCCCCCATCTTAAAACTGTCTAGGGGCCAACCATGAGTCACTTCATTAGTATAAACTCAGGTGTGGTCCAAGAACCTACAGATGAATTACAAAGACACTCCTATCACTCAGGAAATTCCAAGAGCTTTGAGACCTTCTTCCAGGAACCAGGGACAAAGGCCAGCCAAATTCATCATACAACAGCTGGGATGATAAAAGTCTGTAGCTGCTGCTACCAGGTCATCTGCTTTCCACTCATTCCCTCTGCCCACGCCTGTCATCTACCACACAGAGGAAAACTCCTGTAATAAGACAGAATAAAACCAACACAAAGAGGGAAGATGAGATGAGATACAGAGAGTGAGAGCAAGCCCTGACAACATAGTTTGATCTCTTCATTGCAGCCCTGTCTTTCCCCCTTACAGGAGTCAGTAAATCTCAACTCTTACTTAAGCCACAAGGAGTTGAATTCCCATCACTTGAAACCCAAAGAAATTAATATCCCTTCAGGAACATACCATATGATTGAAGGGTGACATATACAAATGAAAATTTACATAATAATTTTCAACAGTTTAAAAATAATCATACCTTCATTTATGAGTAAGTACTGGAAGAGGAAGACAGAACTATTCTTTCCAAGGAAGGTCCAGGAGCTATGACATTTACCTTTATTCTAATTCTCACTTTATTCAACAAGATGCCAGTACTTGAAATGGCAGGACCACATTACTATGAAACATATTTAAAGGCAGGAGGAACACAAGGAACAGAATTGGATCTTATTTTATACACCAAGGTGTTTCCCATCATCCTCAAGGGAGGGGAGTCTGTTGGAAGTACAGTGGAGTCATAAAATTCTGAAAATACGTATTGCTTTTAAAAATATTGTGTATCTTTCAAAGTCGATTAAAAAGTATATATATTTCATTGAAAGAAAGGTGGAGAGCAACAAGGACAAATCACACAAGCAACAACATCTTCCTCTTCCAAAACACTGGGAATCACTGGGAACACTGGGCATCACTGGGAACACTGGGAATCACACAATAGGGGTGTTTCTGAGAATCTCTGTGACGCTCCTTGATTTGGGTCCTGTTTTACCACTGATTACCATGATTATTTCAGATCGACAGGCTGCTGCATTCAAACTGGCAATCAGCTGTGTGTCATCTCCCCACCAGCCCTGGCTGGACCAGTAAGTGAAGCAAAAGCGAGTACTGACCAGGCATCGCTCCTCCAGCAAGTATGTTTCGTGACCCCAGCAGAATCCTGAGTTCGTAGTGGGCATGATGAGTGTCGACAGGCTGGCAGAGCCCCACTTTGGGCATGTCTCATCAACGTCACCCAGAAAGCCTCCTGCCATGAGGGTGAAGCTGTTGGCTTCAATGTGAATCGGCAAGGTTCTTGGAGACAGGCTCCACCTCCAGCATCAGACCATAGAGTCTGACGGGGAGCTTTGGTCCTAAGGATGTCCTTGAACCTGAGAAAGCTGGACAGGATCTGAAGCGCCTGGAGGGTGGGTGAGAGTGTGATTATTGACCGTTGATAGACTCAGAGACTGACATTTAGTGTCTGGCGAAATTATCTGTTGAATGAATCCCGCCAACTACACGCTGCGACATCCTTTGTAGTGCCAAGGATCCTTTTACTAAAATGACATCACCTCCATGGGTCTGTAATTTTGGTAAATTCTGAATCGTGGGAATAACATACCTCAAACCTGAACTTTCCATGATGACCAAGTGCTTCCAGCACTGTGGTTTAGAAAACTGGAACTTCAGAACGTATACCAACAGCACCTGGGAATGCCAGCCAAGAACAGTCTGCCCAGAGGTGGGACTGGCAGAGACTTGAGAAATGAGGATGGTAACTACCATTTATTTGTGCTCACTACATGCTGTGTTAAGAATTGTATAAATATTAATTCTCACAAGGACCTAATGTGGTAAATATTGTTATCCTCATTTTATAGATGAGGAAACTGAGGGTCAGAGCTGTCATCTACTGATAAATAGTGGAACTAGGTTGTGATCGCTTGTTCAGCTCCAAAACGCACATTCCAAACACCTACTCCCAGGTAGCCGACACTGCTAATTGCCTTCCAACTGCCATTACCCACCTCTTTAATACTTGCAGAACCCCAATTGTATACTAATTTTATATGAGCCAGCACGCCTTCTCCCCATGATTCAAGTAAAGTATCATCGGTCTAAGCCAGCGCTGTCCAAGAGAAATGAACGTGAGCCACAATGCAAGCCACATATGTCATTTTAAATTTTCTAGCAGGCGCACTGAAAGAAGTAATATAATAGAAACAATTAGTTTTTATAATCTGTTTTAACTAGCCCAATATATTCAAAATATTATCTTTTCAATATGTAATCAATTTTTAATTATAAATGGAATCCTATAAAACTATAAATATAAGGTCAATAAAGAAATGAAAACAAAGCACATGGATAAGAGTGATGCGGTGAGGAGGGTGCTGCCTCGGGGCGGTCAGAACAAACTTCGAGCAGACACAGAAGGAAGTGAGGAATGAGCCATGGGAATTCTGGGATAAACATCTGAAGTCGAGGGAAAACCAAGTGCAAAGATCGAAGGTGGGACTTCTGGGGTGGTGGGAGTCTGAGGAGTATCAGGAAGGCTGCTGTCATCTGAAAGAAATAAATGAAGGGAAAGCATAAGGGCTGAAGTAGGAGAGATGGGGTCTGAATGAGGTAGGGCCTTCCAGGCTGCTGTAGAGATGCTGGCTTTTATTATTATTTATTTATTTAGGCTGCACCAGGTCTTCGTTGCTGCATGCGGGATCTAGTTCCCCGACCAGGGATCGAACCCAGGCCCCCTGCATTGGGAGCGCCTAGTTTTACCCAATGGACCACCAGGGAAGTCCCAGGATGCTGGCTTTCAATCTGAGCAAGATGAGAAGCCACTCGAGGGTTCTGAGAAGATAAATGGTATGATGTGTGATACCTTTTAACACTCTCATTACTGAAGTGGGGCAGGACTGAGCGGGGCAGAGTACAATCAGAGACCAATTAGGACGCTCTCTAGCTAGGCAATATCCCAGGTGAGAACTGATCATAACTTGAACTGGGGTGATGAGAAGCTGTCAGAATCCAGGTATAATTTGAAGATTGTTAGTGCTTGGGAGATATCAGAGAAAGAGTGGAGGAGAAGCCCAAGATTTGTGGGTAGAAGAAGCGAAAGAATGGAGTTGCCATTTACTGAGATGGGACAACTAGAGGAAGGGCAGGTTTGGGGCAAAGAAGATATCAAGAACTCACTTTTGATGCATTAAGTTTGAGGTGTCAGTCAGACATTCCATAATCAAGCTGGATTTGCGGATTTACAAGGTGGACCTCTGAGTCTGGAGCTCGGTGGAGAGGTCCAACGTGGAGGTCTAATGGGGGAGTCATTAGCACATGAATGATGTTCAAAGCCGTGAGACAGGATGAGATCACCAAGAAAGACAACAAACAGAGAAGAAAGCTTTGAGGACTGGCCCCAGGGTATTTCAATATTTGAAGTCCGGAAAACCAGAAGAATCCCAAAGAGACTGAGAATCAATGTCAGTGCTACAGGAGCGGAACAGGAGAAGCCAAGAAAAAAGTGTTTCAGGGCAAAAGGACTGATCAAGTACATCAAATGCTGCTGATGAGTGAAGAAAGGAAAATTATCCACTGGGTCTGTCAGCACATCAGGAAGCTTGATAAAAGTAGTTTCCGTGGAGTAAAGGGCAGGAAGTCTGATTGTGCTCAGCATCAGGAAAATGAAGCTCAAAACCACAGTGAGATATCACCTCATACCTGTTAGAATGGCTATTATCAAAAAGACAAGAAATAATAAATGTCGGCGAGGATGTGGATAAAAGAGGACCCTTGTGCACTGTTGGTTGGTATGTAAATTGGTGCAGCCACTATGAAAAACAGTATGGAGATTTCTCAAAAAATTAAAAAGAAAACTATCATATGACCCAGCAATTCCACTCCTGGGCATTTACCCAAAGAAAACAAAAACACTAACTCAAAAAGATACATGCACCAAGAACCTACTGTAGAGCACAGGGAACTCTACTCAGTGCTCTGTGGTGACCTAAATGAGAAGGAAATCCAAAAAAAGAGGGGATATATGTATACATATAGCTGATTCACTTTGCTGTACAGTATAAACTAACACAATATTGTAAAGCAACTATACTCCAATTTAAAAAATTGTTAATGACCAAAAAAATATCTAACGTAACTTAAGAAAAAACAAAAAGATACATGCACCGCCCCCCCCATGTTCACTGCAGCACTATTTACAACAGCCAAGACACGGAAGCAACCTAAGTGTCCATCCGTGCATGAATGGATTGTTTTTATATGTGGTATATATATACAATGCAATATTAGCCATAAAAAAGAAGAAAATCTTGCCATTTGCAACAAAATGGTTGGACCTTGAGGGTGCTATGCTAAGTGACGTAAGTCAGACAGAGAAAGACAAATAGCGGATGATCTCATTTATGTGTGGAACCTAAGACAAAACAAAACAAAGAAAAGCCCAAGCTCATAGACAGAACAGATTGGTGGCTGCCAGAGGCGGGGGTGAGGGGGTGAGCAAAATGGGTGAAGGGAATCAAAGAGTACAAGCTTCCAGTCATAAAATAAATGTCATGGGGATATAATGTCCAGCATGGTGACTACAGTTAATAATACTGTATTGTACACTTGAAAATTGTTAGAGAGTAAATCTTAGAAGTTCTCATCACAAGAAAAATATTCGTAGCTATGTGTGATGACGGAGGTTAACGAAATTTATTGTGGTGATCATTTATCAATATATACAAATATCGAATCATGTTGTACACCTGATACTAATATGATATCAAATGTCAGTTATAGCTCAGTATTTTTTAAAACCTGATTGGGGAAGATTCAAAAAGAAAATTGAAGGAATAGAAAGAGAGTTAATGAGTCGGGGTAACCATTTGAAGGAGTTTTTCTATAAAAAAAAAAAAATAAGAGGACTTCCCTGGTGGCGCAGTGGTTAAGAATCCTCCTGCCAATGCAGGGGTTCGAGCTCTGGTCCGGTAAGATCCCGCATGCTGCAGAGCAACTACGCCCGTGCGCCACAGCTACTGAAGCCCGCACACCTAGAGCCCGTGCTCCGTAACAAGAGACGCCACCGCAATGAGAAGCTCGCGCACCACAGCCAAGAGTAGCCCCCGCTCGCTGCAACTAGAGAAAGTCCGCGTGCAGCAATGAAGACCAACGCAAGCAAAAATAAATAAATAAAATAAGTAAATCTATTTTTTAAAAAATCAATTGAATTTTTTAAAAAAATAAGAGAAACAATTCTTTTAGGGTAGAGGTTTCAGGGCTTTTAAAAAAATATTTATTTATTTGCACTGGGTCTTAGTTGTAGCAGGTGGGCTCCTTAGTTGCAGCTCGACAGCTCCATAGTTGTGGCATGCAAACTCTTAGTTGCAGCATGCATGTGGGATCTAGTTCCTTACCAGGGATCAAACCCGGGGCCCCTGCATTGGGAGCATGGAGTCTTAGCCACTGAACCACCGGGGAAGTCCCTGTTTCAGGGCTTTTGTATGTGCTTCTTTGTGTGTGTATCATTCAGTAGAGTGGAAATATGACTTTGAAGAAAGGGAAGAGTGAAAAAGACACAAGTGAAATCTTTAGATAGACATGATGGGGGAGCACCAGTGCACAATTTGGAACAGTGAGATCTAGGCAGGAACACAAACAGCTCACCCATGATCTCTCGTTATGTAAACGGATAAATTGTGCTGTTTAAAACATTTTATTTGATTTTTCTATCTACAGGCTGAACAACATCCTAGTAGAAACATTTCACTAAGGGACCCTAAAGGATTTTACCAAGTGACTTATATGATCAGTAAAGACATGGACTTGGAAAACCAATAGACCAACAGGCAAAGCAGAGATGCAGGATCTTCAGAACAATGAAAGTCTCATCTGCCCTGGGAAGCCACCAGATTGAAGCCCAAAACAAGAGGGTTTCAAATGCTTTAAGAATGTATAATTTAACTCTGTTACCAATTTGTCCTACCCTAATGACTCTCAATAAAACAAAGGGCTGAACCTCTCCCAGCAAGTACATTCATCCTGTTCTGAGGTCATTCCCCTTGAGTAAGAAGCTCCCTTGGAAGTGGGTGTGTTTTTTGGCAGGAGACAGCAGGAAAGAGTCCCTCATTCATTTCAGTAGAAGTCCCCTGACTCCAACCTAAATTCAGTGGGGTTTCCCGGAGGTGAGAAAGGGAAGTCAGTTTTAAGGATAGAGAAATGAAATGGCGTAAGGGATGGGGACTTCCCTGGTAGTCAAGTGGTTAAGACTCGGCGTTTCCAATGCAGGGGACACGAGTTCGATCCCTGGCCGGGGAACTAAGATCCCACGTGCTGCGGCGAAAAAAAAAAAAAAAGAAGAAATGACATAGGGAAATTAAGAGCTCTGCACCCACCTTTCCAACATGGAGGGTGGGGTTTCCCCACACTGCCAAGCGATGCTCCATAACACCAACTGGGTGTCCTACAATTCAGCTCCATTCTGACACCATCTACCTGGAGAGAACATCAGATTCCACAGGTAAAGGGTTCAGTCCTACAAAACTGCCCTCCACTCCAGATGCCAAGCACTAGCCCAGGTTGCTACCCGTGCCTCTGACTGACTGGTTACAAACTGGAGGTTCGAACAATCCCCTCTAACTCAGGTTGCCAATCCAAGTCCAAGTTGTTACCTATACTTCTGAACAACTCGCTATAAGTCAGAGGTTCCCATGACCCACTTTTTGGGTTCTATTACTTGGCTAGAGTAGCTCAGGAAACTCAGGAAACCTATTTACTCCCTAGATTACCTGTTTATTACAAAGGGTATTAAAGGATATGAATCAACAGGCAGATGAAGAGATACGTAGGACAAGGTCCTGAACAAAGGTGCTTCTGTCATTGTAGAGCTTAGATCCTAGCCTGGTAGTACTTGGAAGCATTCTGTTTCCCCAGTCTGGAAGTTTGCTGAACCCCCTTCTTTTGGGGGTTTTATGGAGCTTCATTACATAGGCATGATTGATGAACTTATTGACCCTTGGTGACTGATTCAACTTCTAGTCCCTCTCCCGTCCCCGGAAATCAGCCCCACCCTCTAGTCAAGGCACTTTGGAAGACAGTTTGGTCATTTCTTAGAAAACTAAACATACGCTTACCATACAATCCAGCAATTGCACTTTTAAATATTTACCCAAATGAACTAAAAACTTATCTCCATATAAAAACCTGCACTTATATGTTCATAGCAACTTTATGCATAATTGTCAAAGCTTGGAAGCAACCAAAATGCCCCTCAGCAGGTGAATGGATAAATAAACTGTGGTATATCCAGGCAATGGAATATTATTCAGTACTGAAAAGAAATGAGCCATTAAGCCATGAAAAGACAGAGAAGAAACTTCAAAGCATATGACTACGTGAAAAAAGGCAACTAAAAATGCTACCTAACTATATGATGTTCAGAAAAAGGCAAAACGCTGGAAACAAGGTAAGGGTCAGTGATTGCCAGGGATTGGTGGAGGCTGAACAGGCAGAGCACAGAGGAACTACACTACACGATGCTGTAATGGTGGATACGTGTCATTATACATTTGTCACAACCTGTAGAACGTATACAACACCAAGAGCGAAGCCCAATGTAAACTATGGACTTCGGTTAATGATAAGGTGTCGATTGTAACACGCATACCACTGGGGGGCTGGGGAGTGGTGATAGTTGGGGAAGTTCTGAGTTGGGGGGCAGTTGGGTATATGGGAAACCATGCATTCTGCTCAATTTTTCTGTGACTCTAACACTACTCTAAAAAATAAAATCTATTAAATTAAAAAAAAAAAGAAAAGTTCAGTTTGCTTCAGTTCAGGGAAGTTTTCTTTTATTCTTAGTATAATAGTTGCCTCTCTTTTTTCTCTTTCTGCCCCTACTATTCACAATTCAAGGTTTTAGAATCTATCCTCCAAGTTTCTTACCATTTGCTGTCTATCTCTTTTTCTCTTTGCCCTAATATATCAAGACATTTCTTACCTTTGATTTTCCGGGATGCTAATTCAGATCTCCACGGTGACTCTCCTCTCCTTCAATTAACCTACTGAATTGTATTTAGTTAGGAAATTACGATTTTCAGCTCCGGGATGTCTTTTTTGTGCTATATTTAAATCTCCTTCCATGCCTTTTTTTTTCATTCAAATTGTTTTGTCTCTTCCAAGAGCTCTGTTTCTCTTGCCTCATCTTCCTCTCTCTAGTGCAAGGTCTTTAGGGAGCGCTTGCTTTTCTTCAGTGGCTCCTGGTTTCACACAACCACGATGGCAGCTGCCGCAAAGGCAGAGGACTCTCGCCTGTGTGGTCAAGGTCACAGAAGCAGAGGCTTTCAGTCCATGTCCAGCTTCAAGGGCAGGAAAGACCCAATCCACCCATTTGGTCGCCTCTTGGCCTCTTCAGGTCCAGGGAGCCCAGGCCCGCTCACAGAGAACTCACATCAACCTTCCCCCAGAGAATCCCGCAGAACCCAAAGTCCCCTTGCACCCAGCTCTCCACTAAGCCCAGCAGTTGCTTGCCTCAGAGGAAGTGCAAAGAAGCTAGAGCAGAGGCAGAGGGGAGGGGAGCTGTGTTCACTGGGGTGACTTCCCAGGGTCCCAGCATGAACCCTTAGACAAACCATGACTTCAAATACGAGTCCAGGCAGGAGCAGCTTCAGGAAGTCCTCGAGCCGTCCGGTGGTATACACTGTTCTCCCTTTGTTGTTGATGGTATTTTGTTGTATCATGATAGCCTTTCAGGGCCCTTTTCTTGTAGATAAGCCAGTAGGTCCACATCCAAGTACTGCACGCCATGAGGCACCCCTCAGATCATCCTGTCCAGTGGAGTCAGCAGGCTTTCCAAATCCATATCCCTCAACTCTAGGCTGTGCGTTTAGATTTTATCTTCAAAATATCTCTCGGATCCACCCACCTCTCCTCATCTCTGCCTCTATGATCTTAATGCAAGCCACCATCATCTCACCTCTGTCCTGGTCCCTACACTGGCCTGCTAAATAGCCCCCTACAATTATTCTTTCTTCTTGCGACCCATTCTGTGCCCCTGATTAAAACACTGCTCCAGCACTGTCCCCTTGTTGAGCTGGCCTGGAGTGAGGAAAGCAATGCCTGCCTGATGCCCACCTGGTGACACACCCTCATTCCTTCCTCCAAGCCCGACTCCCAGGGTTCCCAATGTCCTTTTCTTTCAGAACCACAGCCTAGGTCTAAACAGATACAACCATGCTTTAGCAGTATTTTACGATAACCAGGATATTTCCATTTAGACAGTATTCTATACACTAGTTCTGTGATCTTTATAAGGAAAGAAATATGTCAGGATTATGTGGGACTTATTTTCTAACTACTTTTATTCAACCTTCTTATCATGAGCATATGTTTTATAATTTTTTTTTAATGTGCACTAAGACAAGGAATTGTATTGCCAAGGCTTCCCTCTCACCTGTGCGTTAAACATTACCCCATCTCCTCGTCTTCGGTTTGTTCCAGAAATCACACCTCCCACATCCCCCCGCCACCACCATCTCTGCCTGAGCCTCACTTTCCTGCAGAACCTTCCTAACAGCTCTGCGCACGCTAACCCTGCCCCCCAGTCCTACGCTCTCATGACGCAGTGCGTGTCTCTTTGCCACAGACACTGATTTGGGTCCTGTTGCGTTGACATGATGAATATCTACCATCCCTACAGAGAGTGAGTTACAAGAAGGCATTATACTCCCACCACCAGGCACAGAAGAGGTAACTGGTCAAGAGGTGTTGAATACATGAAATAAAGATGAAACGCACATCTGAATAGTTCTCTGCGGTTTACGAAGTGCTTTGGTACAGAGCATGTGACCTTCACAGCTTCACTTTGAAGACGACATCAGCACCCCTTTCTACAGAGGACAGAACGGTTTTCTTTGATTTAGTTCTGTTTTACTCCCCTGTGATTCCCCTGTGGTTTTTTTTAAATGCTATTTTATTATTCCCACTCTAATCTTTATTATTTCTGTTCTTATCTTTTTTGAATTTGCTCAATTGCTCTTTTCCTCACTTCTTAAGTTGAAATTCAGCTCACTGACTTATTAAACATTTTTAGGGACATTTAAAGCCAAAAGTTGCCCTCCATATATTGCCTTAGCTACATCCCACAAACTGGGGTAATGTTTTTGGTATTATTCAGTTCAAAATATTTAAATTCCCCATTATGATATTTTCTTCGACCTAGGAATCATTTAGAAGTACCTGTTTAATTTTTAAAATACTTATATCACAAAAACTTTTTTTGGATATCTTTTTAGTTGTTGCTCTCAAAATTCTGCTGTATTTTGGTCAGACTTTTTATTACTGATTCTTTGGGTTTTTTTAATTTTATTTTTATTTTTTGCGGTACGCAGGCCTCTCACTGTTGTGGCCTCTCCCATTGCAGAGCACAGGCTCCAGACGCACAGGCTCAGCGGCCATGGCTCACGGGCCCATCCGCTCCGCGGCATGTGGGATCTTCCCGGACCGGGGCGCGAACCCGTGTCCCCTGCATTGGCAGGCGGACTCTCAACCACTGCGCCACCAGGGAAGCCCCTCTTTGGTTTTTCTGAGATTTCTTTTATGGTCAAGTATATGACCAATTACTTTTAAATGCCGCATGAGTGCTTAAGGCCTGGAGTTTACTTAGGGTGACCCACTTGGGTAGAGGGCTCTGGGACTCAGAGTTCACCTGATATTCCTCTTGAGAAACAGGTTTATAAAAGGGTTTTTTTTTTCTTCCTTTTTAAAATTTATTTTATTGAAGTATAGTTGATTTGCAATGTTATATTAATTTCTACTGTACAGCAAAGTGACTCAGTTATACATAAATATACATTCTTATTCATATTCTTTTCCATTATGGTTTATTATAGGATATTGAATATAGTTCCTGTGCTATACAGTAGGACCTTGTTGTTTATCCATTCTATGTATAACAGTTTGCATCTGCTAACCCCAAACTCCCAATCCATCCCTCCCCTAGCCCCTCTCCCCCCTTGGCAACCACAAGTCTCTTCTCTGTGTCTGTGAGTCTGTTTCGTAGATAAGTTCATGTGTCATATTTTAGATTCCACATATAAGTGATATCATATGGTATTTGTCCTTCTCTTTCTGACATACTTCACTTAGTATGATAATCTCTAGGTCCATCTATGTTGCTTTTGCTTCCTTTCTAATAACACTGTAATAAAATGGAATAAGTGTTTCTGCTGATACTAGTACCTTGTTTGAGTCATTTGTGCCATTTGTGTAATTAGATGCTTTACAAACATAATCTTAGTTAACTCTTACCAAACCCTTAGAGGGTATATTTTTATTAATGTACTCATTTTACGGACGAGCATACATGGCACATAGAGGTTAATCAACTTTCCCAAGTCAACTCCGTGATACAGCTTGTTCTCATCTGCGCTTCTACGACTCCCGTATCTGCGCTTTTAAGTACAGCCTACAGGACCATCCAAAGGAGCGAGCTGCCAGGTCTGCTGGGGCTGGCGCTGTGGGAATTAGGTAATCCCCTCACCTCCAACTAAATGAATCTGAGCCCTTTTAGGCTGTGGACAGTTCAGAAAAAAAGATAACACATGATTCCAGCAGGGTCTGTTTTCCCGTTTTGTTTTACAACAGCAAATTATCTTCTCCTAATCATTTTCATTTGGGATTAAATCAAGTTTCAATTGCTCATTAAAATCAGAAGGGCTTCCCTGGTGGCGCAGTGGTTGAGAGTCCGCCTGCCGATGCAGGGGACGCGGGTTCGTGCCCCTGTCCGGGAGGATCCCACGTGCCGCAGAGCGGCTGGGCCCGTGAGCCATGGCCGCTGAGCCTGCGCGTCTGGAACCTGTGCTCCGCAACGGGAGAGGCCACAACAGTGAGAGGCCCACGTACCGCAAAAAAAAAAAAAAATCAGAAGCAGTGTGGGTGTTGGGATGAGAGCAGCTGGGCAAGAGGCCCTTGGGGCTCCAGGCCTGGACTGCCCCTCACTGTCCCAGGTGACTCCTTCACCTTCCAAGCAAGGGGGGCTTGCGTGTGCAGTAACACGCATCTTCTCTATTTTAAAATTTATACAAGCCAGGGTTGCATATAATGAAATATAGATATAATAATACCATTAAGACAGAAACAGGAAGCAAAGGAAAAGAGAAAAATCAGTACAACAAAAACCTGAGTTAATATGCTCACTTTACGTGAGTTTTCAAATTCACTATGAGCTTTCTGGTAACTTTGTCAAAAAAAAAAAATTAAATAAATAAATAAATAATTGCATACATACATACATATATATGTATACACAGTGGGCTCTGTAATTTGAAATAACTGAAAAACGAACGCATACCAGTTCAACAAGAGAGACTTTTTTTCTGATAGATGATCGCTAAGATCCCTTCTGGCTACGGATTTTACTTTTATTTTATTTTTTTACATCTTTACTGGAGTATAATTGCTTTACAATGTTGCATTAGTTTCTGCTGTACAGCAAAGTGAATCAGCTATATGTACACATAGATCGCCCTATCCCCTCCCTCTTGAGCCTCCCTCCCACCCTCCCTATCCCACCCCTCCAGGTCATCACAAAGCACTGAGCTGATCTCCCTGTGCTATGCCTGGCTGTGGATTTTATAAGTGCTCAAAGCAAATGAAATTATCTCTTTTCATTTGGTTAGACTTGTTCAGATTGCTTATCTATTATTGACTATAAACATCACCTAACGCAGATATTAAACTAACCCATGTAGAAATAATCAACCTTACAAATAGCTAAGAAACTCAAAGCAAAGCAACTCTGAGCCGAGGCTCTATAGTGAAGGGTGGTGTCAAAATTACAGGCTTCATAGTCAGAAAGGTCTGGGGCTGTTATGAATATCAAATACATCTAAAGAGGTTACTGTAGAGCCTGGTATATAGTCAATTCTCCGTAACCTATTATTTTTACGTAATGGTGCACTTACCTTTCACTTTGGACATGCTGTAATACAACCCAACGATCCCACCATCTGTCTCATAATCCACAGACTGAGCGTACTTTAAACCCAGACTGACTGGCTGCAAGCCTTGGCTCTACCATCTACCAGCTGTTTGTCCTCAGGCAAGTTCTTAACCTCTCTGGGCCTCCATCTGGGCCTCAATTTCCTTACATGTGAGATGGAGATAGGAATGATATCTACCTCACAGGATTGTTATGGTGATTAAATGAGGAAATATATGTAAAGTACTGAAGGCAATGCCTGGCACGCCATAAGAGCTATATAGATATTAGTGACTATTATGGTTATTTCCCAACAAAAAATAACATACATATCCAAAACACTATATATTTTGGAAGATCTTTCCTAAGGGAAAAAGAGCCAGGAATTGAGATGGGAACTTGAATGATATTTATGTTTTCAATGGGGTTCTTGGTGGGCCATATAAGATGCCCATATTCCAAAAGCTGAGAGTTTGTGTTCTGAAGGTGAAACTATTCCCATATGTGAATAATTCTTGAAATAACCTTGGAATCCTATGTGAACATACAGAACTTTCTTCCGTCATTAATTCACAGAGACAATATGGTCACGTGGAAATCAACTATTTTTTTCCAAATAATTTACCTGCCACAATTTAATCTAGAAGCTGGCCAGTTAGATAGCACTCACGTGGTTAGAGGTTAATCAATGAGATTTAATTTGCCACCTTCCCTAGAGCGGACCCACCCTACCCTGGATACCACTGGAATGCAATGCAACCGTCAATATGTTTTTTAATCTTTCTGCCTCTGTTTCCCCTTCTATATAACTGAAGGGCCACTTACATGATGAAATGAGATCACACAGGAGTAAGATTCCTCCCAGCACAGTGCCTGGCCCTGAGCAGACCCTTGAGAGCTAGGTTTCCATCTCTTCCTTTTCCTCACAGGACGTGGCCTCTGTGGGGAACTGAGTCTTGAGCTGGTCGACCACCCTTGACCCAGTGAGGGTCTGCGGTCAGGGCGAGAGCTTAGGGGGCCACAGGGCTTGACTAAGCTCAGACCCCTACAGATGCCTGAGTGGAGCGGCAGCCTGTCGGGTGGGTTTGTGGGACCCGGGAGGGCCCACGTGGAAGGCGGCAACAAGGGGGAAGGTGGTCTGAGCCCCTCCCGGGAGGGTCTGCATCGCAGGGTGGGTGCGTGGGCAGTGAGGTGGGTCGGAGGCAGCAGAGGCTCCTCAGGGAAGTTCCGAAACGTTGTCTAGTGACAAAATCGCCCATCCCACGGCATCCTTACTGTTGTTTCTAATTAATTCCATGAATCTGTCAGGGTCGCTGAGGTCACTTTGAAAGGAAGCATGGAGAAGTGGGCGGCTTTCCTCTCTCACTGTTGGGTGACTGATAAAGCAATCTTGTTTTGTTTTCTGGCGTGGGACTCTGTGAATATTTAAAGAAAGAATAGAGACCTTTTCATACAACCCAAGGCCTCTGTTTTCAGACTCCGGAACTCCCGGGAGGACGGTACCTCCACAGCTCTTTCCCATCCAAGTGAGAAAACAAGAACGCTGCTGGATGCAAGCTTCCAGGTACCATGGAGGCGCTGACCTCATTCGTGGTTTTTAAAGCATGATCTGAAAACTCCTCCGAAAATGGAGCTAACGGCCCATGTGTTCACCTTGGTCACTGGACGAAAACAGAAAAGGAGCCTCTTTCGTTGAAATGAAATCCTTTGAGCCTTGGGTGCTTCGCAGTATGGGAACCCTGCTGTGGTGGGTCCTGCAGCAAGAGCTGTGGTAACTCAACAGACCCAGGAAATCACCAAAGTCAGGAGGAAACTCCAGCGAAGACGAAGGTGAAGTGTGGCCCAAGTACATTAGCTCCCGGCTGGGGGGACTTTCAAAAGCTGAGCAGGGCCGAGGCAGCATTGCCTGAGTTCCCAGAACTTTCCTTACCCTCCTGTTTGGGGTACAGAGCATAATTTGTGGGTCTGGAAAAAGACACATGCTCACGTCACAGTGAGAATTCCATTCAGAGCTACAGTAACCTCGCGATTGCTAAAAACAGGGTTCAAATCAAGCAGAACTACTCCTGCTGAAACCGCTATCTTCCAGCTGAAATATTCGTTTTTTCATGGTCAGTTTCTAATTCATCATTACTTCTTCTCGAATTTATCATTCAAAATCACTTAAATCAGAAGTTTGATTTTGACCAATCAACAACTTCTAAAGGAAGTACGGTCTTCATCATTCCCTTATTTTCCAAAAACGCCATCACACATCCAACGTATCATTCAAGCAACAAATATGTATGCTCGCATCTAGAACATTTCCTAGGAGACCGAGGCAAGAACAGAGTCATGTAAACAAGACACTAGCACACGACAAGTTCAATAACAAGGCTAAACAACGAACACTGCATGTACAATGAGAAATCTATGTTTAATTCGGAAATAGTACTAAGATACAGCCTGATTTCAGAGCAGAGAATCAGCAATGATGCCTGGAGTGGGCCGGAAGTCTTGTGAGAGAGATGAATATTGATTTGGGCCTTTAAAAATAAGGAGAAGTTGGAAAATCAGAGAGGCTAGAAGAAGACATTCCAGAACAGAAAAATTATGTGAATAAAGGCAAGAAGTCTGAGCAGCGTTGATAAAGTTTCGTAAAGGAAAGTTTTGTAGCCTGATACCAGAACCAACCAGGGATGGAATTAATAGGGAGAATGTATCCATACCTCCCCTCCTCTGCTGCTTTGCTGCTGCCCCAGGTCCTGGCACACGGGGCCAGCTACATAATGTGCAGAACCCAATGCAAAATGAAAATGCACAGCCCAGTGGGGTGGGGAAGTGAACCTCCCCTTCCCTCGGGCCCATCTCCCCAACACACAAAAAATGGGAGACCCCCAAGGGATTGCAACCTCTGTGTGGGACATGCTGTGTACCTGGACCAGGAGTGGGTGAGAGGCCACTGCCTTGCCCTGTCCCAGATGCCACGGGGCCTGCACTTGACTCTGATCCTCCTGCACCTACAAACAGGCCCCGCCAGGAGTAGGAAATGGCAGCAGAAATGGAGCATGGACCTCCCCCACCAACGCCCCAGGGCAGAGGGCAGCAGGGATCCCAGGCAGAGGTGTGGGGAAGGGGGAGTGGGGCAGGACCCAGGCCCCAAGAGGCTGGGTGCAGGCAGCTAAAAGCCCAGGAGAAGAAATTGCAGGACAGTCAGGCAATTGTGAAGGGTCAAGTTATGCTTTGAATGACAACATAGGTGATGAGTTCTAGTTATTCCCCTCCACCCCAGAGACCACCAGGACAGTGACTCTCTCAGCGTGGCTGACCGCATCCTGTCACTCTTTAGAAAAACCATCTACCAGTTAAGAGGTGATGAACAAAATCAAATCCTTTCATTCATCATCAAGTGATTCAATGTGCAAAGCCCAAAATAACTTGAAACCTCAGGTCTTCCTGTTGTAGTTTATGTAACTTTAAGAATTTTCCCATTTTTGCCCCCCTCCTTTTATTTAGTCTACCAGGAAAAATGGTCAACTATCATATTTGCAACGAAAAGTCCTTAAGAGACATGAGTATCAATCTTTTTGAGCTCCTTCTGTCATATCCTTCCATTATTGGTGCATTGCTTAATTTTTAGATCATTTCATACCTTCCAAAAGAAATTCTGTTAATTTTTACTCACCACACCTGAGAACATTCTGAGTGATTCTAGCTAAAGATTTGTCAATTTTGTTTATCTTTTCAATGAACCAGCTCTAAATATCATTTCATTGATATTTTCTTTTGTCTTTTTATTCTCTATTTCTTTTATTTCCGCCTTAGTTTTTGTTATTTCCTTCCTTCTACTAACTCTGGACTTTGTTCTTCCTCTTCTAGTTCCTTGAGGTGTAAAGTTAGGTTGTTATTGAAGATTTGTCTTGTTTCCTGATGGAAGCACTTATTGTTATGAACTTCCCTCTTTCTTTTATTTTTTAAATTTATTTTATTGAAGTATAGTTGCTTTACCATGTTGTGTTAATTTCTGCTATACAGCAAAGTGATTCAGTTATACACATATATATATATACATTCTTTTTAATATTCTTTTCAATTATAATTTATCACAGGATATTGAATATAGTTCCCTGTGCTATACGGTAGGACCTTGTTGTTTATCCATCCTATACATAATGGTTTGCATTTGCTAATCCCCAAACTCCCAATCCAACCCTCTCCTTTCCCCCAACCCTCGGCAACCACAAGTCTGATGAACTTCCCTCTTAGAACTGCTTTTGCTGCATTCCATAAGAGAATTCTAGAATTTCACTCTTTGTTTCAGTTGTCCAGAGAGAACCAGAGGCCCAGTGTTTCCTGAAAGTGGGACAGGGCTTAAACACAAACAGAAAAGTCTTGGTTCGTGGGTTTGGGGTCACCTGACACAATTCCAGGAGGAGCATCTGGAAACACACCTGAAGTTCTACAGAGGACGATCCCTCTGTGAAAGGCTCAGAGGGGTGAGGGTCCCAGGGAGACAACACAGAATGCCATTCACCCATGAAAACTACATCTCAGGTTTCCACAGCAGAAATAAAACATATGTGGCATGCTAATCTTGCCCTGTTTTGTTGCAAAGACCTCTGACTGACCTTAAAGATACATAAAATAGACATGTTGGCCATCAGATGCATCATATTCCCGAATGAACCAAATACTCTACTGTCAATTATCTGATACAATCAGGCTGTTAGTCCTTCAGGCCTACAACACAAAGTTTCTCTTAAGGCGATTTGAAATCATACAGTATTTTCTTTGGCTGATTTTTTCCCCCAACTTTTTCTTTTGAAAAATTTCAAACGTAGAGTAAGATGACAGAATGGTACAATGAATACCCATACCCCCTTCACCTAGATGCACCAACCATTAACACTTTGTCATATTTGCTTGATCAAGCAGAATTTAACATTAGAGGCACATGGGATGACCCTTGAGAAGGGTGAAAAGAACCTCACACAGACCAGGACACTCTGATGCCAAAATGTGACCTCTCAGTCGTTAGGTGTGTTGAGATGTCTTCGGGCCTCTCCTTGGATGAGGCTTGACTGCTCATTCTGGATTAAGAAACAGGGGAGATTAATTGAGGAAAAGCATGAATCGTACTTACGCATATGTATTTGAGAAAATGTCAATAAATTCAGTAAATATAAAGTTTATTTTCGCTTACTGGTGTCCATATTTAAAGCAAAACACTTTTTCAACATTTGCATATATCATACATTCACTCACCAAATATATATGAAGCTCCCACACTAGCTGTGCCCAGCACTGTTCTGGACACAGGACATGGCAACGTGGTGAGCTCAGACCTCACGACCTTCACCATAGAGGGACTAGGACCAATGACGAGCTAGTACAGAAATGCGACGTCGGGATATGTGATCTGGAGGAAATGAAGCAATACTCGGGGTGAGGTTAGTGACTCCAACTCATTCCTTCAGGGTCATAGACCCAGTGAGTGGAAAGAGTCAGCAACCCTGTTCCAGAAACAAACAGGAGGAACAGAGGTGGGGGTAGGTGGTGAGACCAGAAATCATCAGGGCCAGATGTGTAAGGCCTCATTGCGCCTGGCAAAGAGCTTGGATTTCATCATAAATTCAGAGGAAAATCAAAAGAGGTTTTTATGCAGAGAAAGGGCACAATCTGACTTAAGTTGCAAAGGTTCCTCTGGCCGTTGTGCATAAAAAGTGATTATAGGACGTGTATTAGCTTCTTCAGCCTGCCATAGTAAAGTACCACAAACTGGGCAGCTTAAGACGACAGAAATTTATTGTCTCACAGTTCTGGAGGCTAGAAGTCCAAAATCAAGGTGTTGAGGGAATTCCCTGGCAGTCCAGTGGTTAGGGCTCCGTGCTTCCACTGCAGGGGGCACAGGTTCAATCCCTGGTCAGGGAACTAAAATCCCACATGCTGTGTGGCCGAAAAAAGAAAAAAGATCAAAGGTCTCGCTCCCTCCAAAGTCTCTAGGGGAGGAGGATTCCTTGCCTTTTCCAGCTCTTGGTGTCCCCAGGCAGCCCTGGGCTTGTGGCAGCATCGCTCCACTCTCCGCCTCCATCCTCACATGGCTGTCTTCCCTGTGTGTGTGTGTTTCCATGTCTCTTCTCCTTATAAGAACACCAGTCAGATTGGATTAGGGCTCACCCTAAAGATTTCATCTTCAATTAACTGCACCTGCAAAAACCTATTTCTAAATAAGGTCACATTTAAAATTTCCAGGGGGTAGGACTTCAACATACCTTTTAGGGTGATGCAGTTCAACCCATGGGAGGGGCACAGTAAGAAGCAGGGAACTGTCCGGGGCTCCTGCAGTGTACAGGTAGGAGGAGAGCAGCTGCGATGCCTGGGGAATGAAGAGGGGAAAAAGAGGTAAGATACAAGTTACCTTTTGTAAGTCTACCCACAAGACTAGTGGAGTGTGAGGGCAAAGAGCAATCAAGAGTGCCTTCTAGAATTTTGGATTACACAACTAGGAAGACAGGGGGGCCATTTATGAGATGAAAAAGTTAAGAGAAGGATCAAGTTTGGAGAACAAATCAATAGCTGTATTTGAAGCATGTTCAACTTGAGAGGCCTTTTAGATGCGCCCATGGACCTGTCAAAGAAGCACTTGAATCTACTTGTCCGGATCTCAGGGGAGAAGTCAGGATTAGAGCCCACGAGCCACAACCACTGAACCTGCACTCTAGAGCCCACGAGCCACAACCACTGAGCCTGCGCTCTAGAGCTCATGAGCCACAACTACTGAAGCCCGTGCACCTAGACCCCGTGCTCCACAACAAGAGCAGCCACCGTAATGAGAAGCCCACGCATGACAACGAAGAGTAGCCTCCGCTCGCCGCAACTAGAGAAAGCCCGCGCACAGCAACGAAGACCCAATACAGCCAAAAATAAATAAACAAACAAACATTTTTCAAAAATCCAAAATAATCCTATAAGAAAGGATCCAGCTCTGTGTTTTGATGTTTGACTGCTGACAGTTCTTTTTTTTTTTTTTTTTTGCAGTACATGGGCCTCTCACTGTTGTGGCCTCTCTCGTTGCGGAGCACAGGCTCCGGACGCGCAGGCTCAGCGGCCATGGCTCACGGGCCCAGCCGCTCCGTGGCATGTGGGATCTTCCCAGACCGGGGCACAAACCCATGTCTCCTGCATCAGCAGGCGGACTCTCAACCACTGCACCACCAGGGAAGCCCAACTACTAGCAGCTTTTAAGCCTCATCCCTCCTGCTGCCCCTTCCACCCAGATCGAATAAAAAAGCCCGAGTGCTCCCTCTTTTGGTCCAGAGGGAGAGTCAGACCACGGAAGCCTTCTTCCATGCCCAGAACCAAGCCTGTCTCTCTTCTTTTCTCTCTCAAGACATTTTTGGACCAGCTTGGGAAGCCTATTCCGCCCTCCCCGAAAGCCTCGTTCTGTGGGTAATAAACTTTTCATACACCCTCCTGGTGTGAGTCTGGCATCATCAGTCTCAACTGATGAGACTCAACATGTTGAGACATCGTCAGTCTCAACATCAAAACTTTTGGGTGGGAGGGAGTCCATCTCACTTGTTCAAAGTGGCTAAAACAAAACCCAGGAATCAATCATAAACTATTGTTTAGAGAAGAAAAGAAACATTTAGCACTCCGATAGAAAAGATAGAAAGCAGCTGGGAACACTAATGAAACAGTGTCCAATAAAATAGCTGAATCCACAAGACAGGAACCCCACAAGCCTGGGACCACTCAGACCCCGACCCCCTTTGCAGAGGGAACGCAGAGCCGCACCAGCAAAGCTCGGATTAAGAGCTGGCTGGTAGCTAGCCATGTTCCAATTCTACAAATCAAAATATAAATTTGAAAGAGAAATGTTAGTAAATTATAGAAATTTGCCTTACGTGTTTGGGGGCCAGAGGATGGGCGGGGAGGCCCAAGAGATGGAGACGGGGTTATGAAGCACAGAGTATGAGGTAAAAAATCACATCCTCCCACTTGTGGAATAAGACGAATGATTTTACTACCTGGAAAGCATCTGTCGCTGTGGTTTAAATAATGTTTTTCCTAAACCACTTACAGTTTTCAGGCTAAGCTTTCTCGGAATCAGTAATCTCTAAACATGTGTAATATCTTGATTTTACACCCTGCTTTTTGTACTCGTTTGGAGGAAATATGCACCAGATTACAGGAAGGCTCATCCAGGCCAGGGGTGGGGAGGGGGGGTCTGGTATAAAGGTCTCCACGGAGAACATGAGAAAACACAGCCCTTGTGCTGGTGCAAAAAAAGGGGGGAGGAACTTTGAGTTATGCTGTAGGAAGGATGAGAGAGCTGAGTTCCAGCCCTGCTTTTCCATAACTGACCTTAGGAAACTCATTCAACATCTCACTTCCTCAATTTCTCCTCCAGAAAGCAATGAGGTTCAAGTGGATGGTCTCTAAGGTCTGAAATCACTATAGTTCCATAATTCATGGTCTCTAAGCCAAAAGCATCAGGCTTAAAAAATTACAAAGAGAGGAGACGTGGCCAGATTCAATCCCCTTCCAGCACGACTTTTTTTTTTACCTTATGAATCCATCTCAGTGAGATTCCAAGTCTCAGACCCTACAAGGTCCCCCAGTAAATCCTGGGGGACCAGCAGCCCCTGTTATTTCCAGGGCTGGAGTCGATGGGTACCAGCCTCCCATCTCTGCCTCACACCCCTTTGGAAACCACGCCAGTCATGAGGTGAATGGGAAATAGCTCAGCCCTTCCAGCTCCTGCAGATGTTGTACGGGGTTTCTCCACAGGAGCCCCTCTCTGTAGCTGCAAGTGGCCGCTCTCGAAGAGACCCAACCAGAGGAGGGATGCGGTGAGGCCAGCCCCAATGCACAGAGCAACCGTAGCCAAAGCTGACTTAAACCCACAGAATGTGGACCAGGAAAAGGCTTGTTTGCTCTCCGTTTTGAAGGCATGAGAGAAGCTCCTGAGAACCAAGGAGTCAAGCGCAGGATGCCCTGAAGAATCTATGTTTTAATATTTTCTACATCACGCTGTTGACCAGCCAGCCGCCTGGCACATCTGTTTCTAGCTACGAAACCATTCGCGGAAAACACTCTAGCAAATGCCCTGCTCTCGCCTCCGCTTGAATCCCCGCCTCAGGTCACTCCTTCTCCTCCAGGACCCCAGAAAAACCAAGACAAATGTGGCTGCTCCGCGGTGAAGGTGAACTGAGCTAGGTCCTATTGACTCAAGGTAAGACTCTGCAAAAGTCACCACCAATTTACATCTAAGCTGCATCCAGTTATACCAGGAAACAGAGTCAGGCTTTGCCTCCTGACATTATGGCTTTTTCCCTCTTGTGCCAAATCATGAGCCGTGATCTTCCTCCTCGTGATGGATATATTGTGATGGAATTAGCTCCTCCCTCTTCCCTGAAAATGGAGAGATCTTCTCCCCAGTTTTTAAGCCCTCTTACCCCTCTTGTCTACGAAGGTCTTCATCCACATGGAGAGGGTGGCGGGCCTGCGAAGCTGAGGGACATCATGCCTGGCCAAAAGAAAGAGGACTTTCACTTTCGATTGCAAGATACACCCACAGGATTAGTGTTGCCCTCATGCTATTTACATAATTCGAAGAGCCAATCAAATATGGAGGGTGCATTCAGTCTTTGGGGAACTAGGATTAGGAGTGAGAGATGTCCCTCTGGCTTAAGAAGAGCCCATGGTTAGCAGGCCACCTCTGATGAGAAGTTCCTAGTCCAGAAACACTGCCCCCCTGCACACACACACACACACACACACACACACTCTCACACACAGCAGTCAGGAGAACAAGCCCATGATTTGCACATGAACGACAGCATCAGGACTTTCGACAAATAACGACAGTTACTCCCTCTTGTCCTGGGCGTTGCCAGGTACTGTGCTGGCCATTCTCCTCTCTGGTCCCGGATTCTTCACCTTGGTCCCCTCTTTGCTGCCCCTCTTTCCCCAGCCCTGACACCCACATCCACAAGTCCCCTCTGATAGGTGTCAGTGCATTTCCATTCAAAAAGATGGATAGAGTGACTGGGTATTCGTCATATTTGGACTACAAATTTTCTAGGAAAATACTAGTCATAGGAAAATGTATCCCTAAAATCCCAAGAACAAAAAAGTTGGTGAACAATACCATTTAGGCATGTGAATTAGTGAAAAATAAAATAATAAAATACGACACAAATGCGAATTCCCTGGACGTCCAGGGCTTAGGACTTGGCGCTTTCACTGTCTAAGGTTCAATCCCTGGTCAGGGAACTAAGATCCTGCAAGCCATGCAGCACAGCCAATAAATAAATTAAATAATAAATAAATAAATAAAATATGACACAAATGAACATACCTCAGAAACAGACTCACAGACATAGAGAACGGACTTGCCAAGGGTAGAGGGGAGGCTCAGGGGGAGGGAAGGATTGAGAGTTTGGGATTAGCAGGTGCAAAATACTGTATAGAGGGTGGATAAACAACAACCTCCTACTGCACAGCACAAGGAACTAGATTCAATATCCTGAGATAAACCATAATGGAAAAGAATATGGAAAAGAATATATAGGTGTATAACTGAAGCACGTTGCTGTACACCAGAAACTAACAACATTGTAAATCAACTATACTTTAATAAATTTTTTTAAAATGTCTGACGTGACCTTTAAGTTCTGTGCTGTAGTACTAGGGTTAAAATTGACATAAGTGGTTTTTCTTTGTTTGTTTGTTTTTGCGGTACGCGGGCCTCTCACTGTTATGGCCTTTCCCGTTGCGGAGCACAGGCTCCGGATGCGCAGGCTCAGCGGCCATGGCTCACGGGCCCAGCCGTTCCACGGCATGTGGGATCTTCCCGGACCGGGGCACGAACCCGTGTCCCCTGCATCGGCAGGCGGACTCTCAACCACTGCGCCACCAGGGAAGCCCGACGTAAGTGTTTTGAATATTTCAAATGTTACTCATTTTCTTCCTTCTGTCAGATCTCATCTGGCTTTCCAATCCCGATCACCCCTGATGGTACACACCTGATCCTGTCAAACAGGGTACCTTGGTCCTTTCTGGTGTAAGATTCAGTCTGTTTCACATTATAACTACCCCTTTCCAAATCCTTCCTCACACCCTATTTCTCCTCAGCTTCTCCCCAGGGGTATCTCAGGCCTGACTTCATGACCGTGTGCGTATGTGTGTGTGTGTGTGTGTGTGTGTTCAGTTGATGAAAATGCCTGTTCTGGTCCTCATAGCTGCTATGCTGACATCTTGAGGACATGCCTCTGCATCTACTGCCAGGGTCTCAGAGTGTTTAATGCTCTGATGTGTATTGTGAAATCTAGCACTTGACAAAAGTGCTCATTGGCTGGGGCACTGCTGGTCCTGCGCATCAAGTGCTCTCCTCTTTAACGTGGCTAATAAGCCTCCTTGGAAGCCCGACATTGTTCTCAAAGTCATTAAAGACCATGCATGAAATATCAGCCTCTGGCAAAACTAACTCCAAATAGTTCCCTATTAATAACTATGGTGTAACAATCCCACTGGCAAGGGATGAAACTAACTGCCTGTAAATGACTAACTGGTCTCAGTGTAACTGCGACCTTGTGCAGCTGAGCCCTGAAGAACACGAGGTGCTTTCTAGCTGGAACACTTCAGAACTTAGAGACTGTCCTTGCTGTTGAATTATAAAGAGCTCGTCTCACTGGATTAATGTCCCCCGTGTTCCACACTCAAATGCAGTCTTAGCTAGAAACCTCAGTTTAGACACCCATTGCCCTGCAAGCCCAGAATGATAATCTATTGCCAAAAACCTGGTTGGGTTTTCCAGAAAGAGCCAATTTGCAGATTTGGGGATGCCTTATCTTCCTCTGATTGCCTCCTAGCTTCTTCCCCATTCTACTCCACCAGATCCTTCCAAAAAGGAGGAAATGAAAGCTCTTACAGTCCAACAGAGCAAGCCTTCTGATGCCTTTCGCATCTCAGGTCTGCCGTAAATATTTGTGGCTAAGAAAGATGCTGAAAACTGCTGCCCTGGACTAATCTCAGCCTCATCAGAACCAGGTGAAGAAAAAGGGAAGGGAAAGGGTACTAATTTTAATGTGTGCAAGCAGTGCTGGGCAGCAGCATAGTGTAACTTGTTTATTATCTCTGTGTTACACATGAGAACATGCAGGCTCAGAGAGGCTATTAAACGTGTGCATGGTCACAGCAGTAGGAAGGCTATGATTTGAACTCGTGTTTCTGACCCAGAAACTTGTGCTATTTCCACCAGATCCATTGCTCTGTGTGGTACTTGACTACAAGGCAAATGAAAACAGAAGAGGTTTTTTAATAGACACCTTTATCAGACTGAAGAAGTTTCCTTCTCTTCCTAGCTAATTGACAGATTTTATCATAAATGGACATTGAATTTATCAAATGCTTTCTCTCAGTCTACTGAGATGAAACTATGTTTTGTTTTTGTGTGTATATGTGTTTTTTTAGTTTGTTAACATGGTGAATTACATAGATTGATTTCCAAATTTTATAACAACTTTGCATTCCTGGAATAAATTATTATTTTCCTGGCCATAATATATAATTCTGTTTATATGTTTTATGATACCGTTTGCTAAAATTTTGTCAAGACTTTTTACAACTATTCTCATGATAATATTCTTTCCTTATAGTGTCTTTTTGTCATTTTATTACTGTTTACTATTTATTAAAAGGTAATGTTAAATAACATTGTAAATCAACTATACTTCAATAAAATTGTTTAAAGAAACTTTTTTAAAAAGGTAAGGTTAGCCTCATAAGGTGACTTATGAAGGATTCCCTTTACTTCAATTGTCTGGAAGAGTTTAGGTAGAACTGATATAATTTTTTCTGCAAATGTTTGTTATGATTGATCAGTAAAGCATCTGGGCCTGTAGTTTTCTTTGTGGGAAGGTTTATAACTACAAATTCAATTTCTTTACTAGACTTAGGACTATTTAGGTCATCTATCTCTTTTTGAGTGAGCTTTGGTAGCTTGTATTTTTCAAGGACTGTATCCATTTCATCTAAGTTGTCAAATTTATTGGAATAAGATTGTTCAGAATAGGCCTTTATTATCCTTTAATATCTGTAGGGTCTGTAATGATGCCACATCTTTCATTTTTTTATATTGGCAATTTGTGTCTGCTCTCTTTTCTTCCTCATCAGTATAGCTAAGGTTTACCAATTTTATTGATTTTCTCAAAGAAGAAGGTTTTGGCTTATTAATATTCTCTATTAATCTTCCAGTTAATCTCATTAATTTCTATATTGTTCCATTTCTTCTTCTTACTTTAAGTTTAGTTTGCTCTTTTGACTATTTGTTTGTTTCCTAAGTAGGAAGCTGAAATCATTGATTTGAGACCTTTCTTCTTTACTAATATAGGTATTTAGTGCCCTAAATTTTCCACTAAGTACTGAATTAGTGGCATGTCACAAATTTTTATATGCTGCATTTTAATTTTAGTTTAGTGGAAAGCACTTTCCAAATTTCTCTTTTGAATTCTTCTTTGATCCCTGAGTTTTTTTTTATAAGTGTGTTGTTTAATTGCCAAACATCTGGGAATTTTCCAGAGATCTTTCTGTTATTGATAGCTAATATAATTCCATTATGATCAGATGGCATATGTTGTATAATTAGAATTCTCTTCAATGTATTGAGACTTCTTTATGGCCCCATATATGGTTGATCTTAGTAATTGTTCTATGTGCACTTGAAAAGAATGTCTACCCTGTTGTGGTTATGTGAAATGTCAGTTAGGTCAAGTTGGTTAACAGTGCTGTTCAGGTCCTCTTCTATATCCTTGCCAACTTTTTTGTCTACTTGTTCTATTCATTATTGAGAGAAGGACATTGAAATCTCTGACATGATTGTAGCTTGGCTACTGATCTTTGTAGCTCTACCAGTTTTTGCACTATACATAGTTAAGCTCTGTTATTAGGTGCATAAACGTTTATGATTATAATGACCTCTTGATGAACTGACATCTATATCATTATGAAATGACCTTCTTTTTTTTAATTTACTTTGTTCTGAAATCTACTTTGTCTGATATTAATGTAGTCACCCCAGCTTTCTTTTGATTGGTGTTAGCATGATATATCTTTCTTCATAGCTTTACTTTTAACCTATTTGTAAATTTATAATTAAAGTGTGTTTCTTGCAGATAGCATAAAGTTGTGTCTCACGTTTTATCCAATCCAACAATCTATTCTACTTAATTGAAGTATGTATCAGTTTGCTAGGGCTGCTGTGACAAAGAACCACAAAGCAGGTGGCTTAAACAACAGCAATTTACTGTCTTACAATTTTGAAGGCTAGCAATCCAAAATCAAGGTCTCAGACAAGGTGGGCTCTTTCTGAAGGCTGTGAGGGAAGGATCTATTGTTTAATTTTGCATGGTTTCTATTTCTGTGCCTTCAATCTTTTCACTAAACTGTTCTTCTGTAACGTCTAGTTTGTTGTCAGTCCCATCCAGTATATTTTTCATCTGAGACATTGTAGTTTTCATTTCTAGAAGCTCTACTGTAGTCTTTTTTATAACTTCCATGTCTCTAACTTTCAAACATCTATATAGAAAACAGTAATATTAATAATATTAATCTTTTAATGTGTTTGTTCATTCTAATCTGACTATAGTCAGTTCTGGGGGTTTTTTTGTTTTTTTTCTTGCGGTATGTGGGCCTCTCACTGTTGTGGCCGCTCCCGTTGCGGAGCACAGGCTCCAGACGCGCAGGCTCAGCGGCCATGGCTCACGGGCCCAGCCGCTCCGCGGCATGTGGGATCTTCCCGGACCAGGGCACGAACCCGCGTCCCCTGCATCGGCAGGCGGACTCTCAACAACTGCACCACCAGGGAAGCCCCATTTCTGGGTTATTCTTAATTGACTGACTTTTCATCATGAGTTGTGTTTCCCTTTTTCTTTGCATGCCTGGTGATTAGATGTCACATTTTAATTACATGTCACATATTTTGAGTTCTGATCTGTTAGGTAATGTATATCTTTGCATGCCCATAAATATTCTTGAAGTTTGTTCTGGGACGCAGTTAAGTTTCTTAGAATCTGCTTGATCCTTTTGGGTCTTGCATTTAAGCCTTGTCAGGCAGGACCAAAACAGTGTTTAGTCTAGAATTAATTATTCCCCACTATTGTAATCAAATCCTTCAGAGCACTCTATCCAATTCTCCATGAGTTATGAGCTTTTTCAGTCTGGCCAGAGGGAAGAGGCATTATTCTTGGCCCCATGTGGACACTGCGTACTATTTCCTCTAATCCCTTCAGACAGTTCTTTCCCGATCTCAGGCATCACCCATCCCTGGCCTTAGCTACATGGGATAGTGTGAAGGCAGGAGACCCCTCAGACTCTTCCCAGCCTCATGAAGCTTTGTATCTGTTGGCCTGGCATGTCTGGTATCACCCCATAAGTCGACAGAACTTCTCCTGCCACAGTTAGACCATTTGACCTATGAACCCCACCCCACCCTCTATCCTATTTGCTTCTGGGTCCTCACCTTCAGCTGGACAAACCCCTCTCAGTTCCTTGTTTGCTCTCACTCTTGTTTCACTCTCCCAAGCGATAATGGTGGCGTGTCTAACTGGGCAGTACCCAACGGTGCGGTCGGGAATGGGGTGGGGCCCCCTTCCCGGAAGCTGGCTGATGATCCTGAGAGCGGTTCGTCTGTGAGTGGAGCCATGTCTAAATGAGCACCTGCTTCGGATCCAACATGAGAAAAAGGGAGTGGAGTCCAGTGAGGTCAAGAGGCTGGTGGAGAAGACAGAGGGGGAACTCCCTGGCGGTCCAGTGGTTAGGACTCCGTGTTCTCACTGCCGAGGCCATGGGTTCCATCCCTGGTCAGGGAACTAAGATCCTTAAGCTGCGTGGCACCGCCATCAATTTTTAAAAGCTTAAAAAAGAGAGAGAGAGAGAGAGAGGGACCAAGGTGCCCCTGAGACAGTGAGTTAATAACAACAGACACTTATCTTTCGATCTCAAAGAAGCTAGAAGTACCATCCAGAAGTAGACACTCTTCCGATATTGCCATTAGCCGACCCTTCTCCTGGGGCCCTCCCCAGATACTCATCAACCTGTGGGGACACAAGTGCCCTGCTGGCCGTGGCTCCAGACCTCCTTCCTCCCACTGAGGCTAACTTTCTGCTGCATCTACTTCTACGCACATCTGTACGGCCACAGCTTTGACTTCATCTTGAAGCGGGCACTCACTCTCACTGTCACCAAACAAACTAGCGGAAATAGAGATGGAACCAACCCTACCCGCCCAACCCACTCGACCCCAACAAGAGTACTTGTCCCAGCCTTTGGCATGGCCTTAGTAAGGCTCTGCTGACAACTAGCTTTCAGACCAGCATCACCCCCTGCAGACCAGAGATCAGACTGGTAGCCCCAGGCCAGGTCTGCTCTTCAGAGGTATTTACTGGACCACATACTGTATTTACATCTTTAATTTCCAAACCTTTAAATGTCAGGAGGGTTTTTGTTTGTTTTTTGGGTTTTTTTATAAATTTATTTATTTTTGTCTGCGTTGGGTCTTCATTGCTGTGCACTGGCTTTTCTCTAGTTGCGGCAAGTGAGGGCTACTCTTCGCTGTGGTGCACAAGCTTCTTATTGTGGTGGCTTCTCTTGTTGAGGAGCACGGGCTCTAGGCCCGCGGGTTTCAGTAGTTGTGGCTCGTGGGCTCTAGAGCGCAGGCTCAGTAGTTGTGGCGCACGGGCTTAGTTGCTCTGCAGCATGTGGGATCTTCCCGGACCAGGGCTCGAACCCATGTCCCCTGCATTGGCAGGCGGATTCCCTGCACGAGCAGGGAAGTCCTGTTAGGAGGTTTTTACATTAAAATATTAATTTGCAACCTATCTTGAAAAATTAAAAGTTATGGCAACAATGGATTGACCTATGTCAATGACAACTTCCTTTAAATAAGCACTTATGTCCGGGTGGTCACATGCTCCACCTGCTGGCTTCACTCATGTAATTTACCTGTTTGGTCCCCATAGGCATTGGAGATCGCTACCTCTGCCACAGGTGGAATCTTGTACAGGATAAACATAGGCAGACGCTTTTTTCTTCTCTTTGTGGGTGTCACAAATATAATGTCCAGATGTAAGACTCTTTTTTAAGGGAGCAAGGGCACAGAGCAGTCATACTAAATTATAAACTAAAGACAAAACTCATAATTTAGCATCAAGAAGTTCTACTTTTAGGCTTTTCCTCTGGGCGCCTCACCTGCTTCAATTCTCAGAACTATGGTCTGTCTTTTGTCCTTTTCTTTCTTCTTCAAGATTTTTATTCTTAAAAGATTTCTTTTAAAACACTTATATACGGACACACAAGTTTTTGGCCACAGCATTGTCATCCTCTGCTTTGAAATGAAAACGGTATGGAAAACACATCACAAGCAAATTTTGAACCTTAAGAAAATGCACATTTTAGCGCATGTTTTCAATTATAGTGGAATGAATTTGAAGCTATGGAGACCCAGCTTGGCACAGTGAACAACTGGCCTGTGATCATCCCCACAACTTTCATCGTCTGATACAAACCAGCCTTCCAAACAGAGCCTTCTGAGGTCAGCTTCCAAGTGTCATCTGGCCAAACCCAAACCTTTGACGAAAAGAGGAAAATATGTATTATCCAGCCCTCAAGCTCATACAGCAGAGAATTAACTCAGGACATGAGATGCAGCCACTTCATTTCTCCTGCACATGGCATCTCAGAAGCACCAGCCTGCCTTTCTACCATCTTTTGAAACAGGAAAGCCAATTAGAGTACAACTTTGTTTTTATACATGTGTTGGCTTAGAGAGATGGTTTGCTTTTAACACCTATCCAAGTTGAGTGAGTGTCTTTCCTGAGTTAAAAATGGCACAGTGTTATTTTATGGCCAAATGTATTATTTCTTTGAATGTATTATAGGCTGGAGGATTCCAGAGGCCAACACTAGTCTCAAAGCATATTTGACAAGCCCAGGAGGAGTCAAATTAGCGTGTACCAGGTAGACTCCAAAGGGTCACTGGTTTCAATGACTTCCCAACCATTCTTTAAGAGGCTGGCAGTTCCACAGAAGTTCTCCTGCGCTGCTTCAAGAAGGAAAAAACCAAGAGTAAGGACTCAGTTCCCAACCCAGGCTTCAACTAGGGCAGCTCTGGGTTTTTGGGGGGTTTTTTGTTGTTGTTTTTTGGATATTTATTTAATTATTTGGCTGTGCCAGGTCTTAGTTGCGGCACGCGGGGTCTTCGTTGCAGCACGCAGGATCTTTTTTAGTTACGGCATGCGGGATCTAGTTCCCCGACCAGGGATTGAACCCAGGCCCCCTGCATTGGAAGCGTGGAGCCTTAGCCACTGAACCACCAGGGGAGTCCCGGCAGCTCTGTTTTAATATTAGCCTACTTTGAGTAACATTTCATTTAAGGAAAAATCTGATGGATAAAGAGTTTGAAAACCACTGCTTCAGGATATATACCATTTGGGCAACCTCCCCTCTTAAAAAAATGTTTTTTTAATAAGTAGCACACATGACCTAATATAACTATCCCTTGCTATCTAGTGCTATTTGCTTCCTGAATTTAGTTACGGGAATCCAGACAGACACATCAGGCTGCTTCTATTGCGAAACTGCTACTAGGCTCACATCGGCAAGTTCATATTGAATCTTCAATTCATCATGTCATTTTGAGCTTTTCCCATTTTAATCACTAAGCTTCAATCATAAAACTTAGGAAGGATTACTGACACCCAGAAAGAGGATCTGACAAAAGACTCAACCCATCTGACTAATCCTCAAGTCACATCTAATACTCAAACCCCCGTCCAATCATCATTCTAACAAAGAAAATGTTTTAAAAGTTTTCATGTATTTGGATTTCTGCTCATGTATGGAGCACACAATCGGAAACACAAAAACACTTGGTTACCCTTCAGCTGAGAAACTGAGAAACGTGAATCCTCCTGCAAGCGGACACAATAAACCATTCTCGACTACAGCACCTTAGGTAACTGGGCTAAGCAAAAAGCCACGCTCAGGGTCTAAAGGGAATGGGACACCTCAGGGCAATGGGACCCCACCGGAAGCCCTATATCCCTGTTCCTCAAATCTAAAGCTAGAAATCCTGACCAAACACGTTCAAATATGCTTTGGGGAATATTTACACTGAATATTCAAAACAGGACCAGCTTGGAATGCCCTGATTATACACTTGGCAGAGTCTTAAGTCCCTATGGGAAGTGTGGAGACCCAGAAGGGAAGCCTAGATGTTAGGAGGAGCCCGGGAGGTGGCCTCACCATTGTCTGTCGTGAGCCCTGAGCTTCACAGCTGTTTATCACATGTGGTCCCTGGACAGGTGTTGGCTGAGACGGAAGAATGCCCTGCGATGCTCAGGGACACGGTCAAGAACTTGTATTTGGAACCAGTTCCTAAAACTCTTATTCCACAACCAGAAAGTCCTGCGTGGCTTTTCTTTTGAAAACAAAATCAACATTTCTCACTTTGCATTCCTTTTTGCCAAACATGCAGGTTTCTTTTGAACATTTTCCATCTGACCCAACCTCAGTTAATTCTGTACATATTTTCAGACCAACTGTAGCAGACACTCCCCATTCACCAAGAAGAAGACATAAAGTGCACGTGAGGTAGGTCAAGAGGAGGAGCGAATACATAAGAGCCCAGGATAAGCTGAAGGACAGAGACCCAGACGGTGACCACTGCCAGGGTGACAGTGGCTAGAAGGCAGAGGCTATAAGCGAAGAAAAGCCTCAGATGTATGCCTTTCCCAAACCTCAGCTAATCATCAAATTTCAACTTGTGTTTAAGGTTGTTCGTGTTCTCATAATTATAAAAGATGACTGAGGAAAGTTTACAGCCTTGACTCCTGTTAAATCCGCCCTCTGTGAGCTTAGTTTCTCCATCCAGGACTGGACACAGACACACCAGCACCTACTTCTGGGAGTGCAGTATAGATGTCTGTGTTTAACAAGAGAACAGTCATGTAGGGTGACTTTCTCAAATCATTACATAGAATTATGGAAACTTTGGCACTAAGGAAACTAAGTTTTTGGTGAAAGTCCAAGAGAGAAAAGATATCGATGTAAAGTTCCATTTTTCCTTTATTCTCCCATTTCATGAAATCATTTGTTTTCCTTCTTTTTGTCTTTCTTCAATGACTATTTAATCACCATAGCTCCCAGTGGGGAAGGCAGGAGACTTCCAGCTTCAGAATGAGGGTGGGAATTGACATAATTTCCAGATATCCATACTGGTCCAAAAGGGCAGCCAGGATGCCTAATTGCCCCATAAGTCACATATGTGAAGGCCTGAATCCTTGTTTCCTGGATCTCGAAAGTGAATTTTGTCAAGAAATTCTTTCCAATACCATACGGAGGTCCCTTCTCCAGTTCAGCCCAACAGTAGGCTCACAAGGTGAAGGAGTGAGTCTCAGGGACTGGAGAGAACTGAAGGAAAGAAGTTGAAAATTGGCAGAAGGAAAGTTGAACGTTCTCAGTGACCCCGGGCTCTCAGGTGCACAGGTATTAAGTCACAAAGGGGACACAGGTGAGCATTGTTCATGGTCAAAGGGCAGAGCAGAGGAAGTGAAATTCAAGGAACCAAAGTATTAGCACTTGATTCTATCCCATCAAACTTAGGAAATATTATATATTTCCTGATTTCGCTAAATAAAATGCTTCTAGAGCTAATGTTGCATTTGGTTTCTTCATTTCTTTTTTCCTATTGATATTTCAATTCTCGATTGGATGCCAGAAAATGTTAAATATTAGTTCCCATCTTCATAAATATTAGCATCTTAATATTAAAATATGAAAGGTAGAGAAGGAGAAAAGCTTTCCTGAGAGCACTAGCTCCAGAGGGAAATTCAGGGATGAGAGATAGCTCTAGGGCGTTTTGTTTTCCCTGCATCCTCCCTTCCAGGGTCAAGCAGCCAACTGCTCAATGGGATCCTTTATCCACCCAGGCAGGGCCAGTGCATTTCGTCCAGAGTAGCATCTTCTCTCAGGAATAATGTCTCAGTGCAAAAAACAAAACAAAACAAATAAACAAACAATGACTTTTTATCCTTTCAAAATGTGGACAAAGAAAAATACAGGGTGGAGATGGAGGCTTTGCAAATGAAAGCCAGGTTTCTGCATCTTTTGTTAAGAGTTTTTAAAAGATGCTATGCTCTCAAGATTATGTATTAGCAATCACATAGCAATCAGTATTATTTCCATTCTTATAATATAAAGACAGCCCCAGACCTGTGAGCCTCTGATCCCAGTGGGGTTGTGGAGTTATTACCTTCCGGCAGGAAATCCTCATGTCTGTAGACTAAATAATAAATAAATAGATATATGTACCACTTTTTCTAATGTTTGCCCGTGCTTTATAAATAATAAAATGCAAGCTTGTAGGAACATTACTAAATTCGTATCAGCTTTCACGGTTATATTTTTTGCACTGATTTGACATAAAAAATACACATAACTGCCATAAAGCAGATTCACTGGAAATGTCAGATTTCTTTCTTTTCTTTTAATCAACTTAATTTCGATTCTGAGTTCCCATCGCTCTTGGATAGGCAGGAAATTCAAGCTGTTCTTCTCCGGGTTCCCCTCACCCACAAGCAGCACTAGTGCTATGTCGTCAATTCTCATCCATTCTCCACGGTGATTTTGTTAAGTGTGTAAATCTTCAGTGAGTTTAGGTACCACCAGGTGCTTGGGATCCAGTCCCACTGGGTACAGCTCACAGCTGCTGAGGGCTGGCACCTGTCAGGACCAGGACCCCAGACCTCTCTCCGCTCTGGGCCTCAAAGAAGAAGTAAAATATGTAGCAGAACAAACAATATTTCTAGCAATTATTCTACTATCACCTTGTATCAGCATCTAACTACAAGACATTTCTATCAATTATTCTACTATCACCTTGTATCAGCATCTAACTAGAAGACATTTCTATCAATTATTCTACTATCACCTTGTATCAGCATCTAACTAGAAGACATTTCTATCAATTATTCTACTACCACCTTGTATCAGCATCTAACTAGAAGACATTTCTATCAATTATTCTACTATCACCTTGTATCAGCATCTAACTAGAAGACATTTCTATCAATTATTCTACTATCATCTTGCATCAGCATCTAACTAGAAGACAGAAACCACACTAATTTTAACAGGAAGACTTTATTATAAAGAACTATTGACTATAACAGAAGATTGGCTATAAAGGGATGGAGGAGAACGCCTAATGAAAGAACAACTTGAAAAGGAGAGCACCCGCCTCCCGAAGGCTGGGATTCAGATCTCATTGGAAAAAGTGAGTTTGCAGCCCACTGAATGGTGGAGAGATTCTCTGGGCTCCCCTGAGCCAGAGCTGACCCACAGGGGCTGGGCAAAAGTTAGAAGACAGGGTAACATGGCCTGGGATTGGCAAGCTGGGAGCCTCCCAGTGGGGTGCTGCTGTACTAAGCTACAGACTAGGAACTGCAGCTGGACTGGCAAGCAGGAAACACCCCACCAGGAAGAAGGAGCCTCGAGGCTAAGAAGCCAACCACTAGGCTGCCTGCTAGACCTACCAGCAGGGATGCCACTGAAACTCAGTGGAGGTGAGCACCTGGATTCCCTCCTTGTGCCAACTGACTGCCACAGTGTGATTTAAAAAAGGAATCACACCAGAACAAGGATGTGCTGCCCATCCTCCTTTACTGTCAGTCTAGCACTCTACTGACAGAGCTTAGCGATGCGCCAGCCATGAAGGGGGAGGTGCTTACAAGGCCAAGCTCCATGTTCACAGAGCAAGCAATGAAGTGTGAATTTAGCACTGAGTAGCAATAAAGAGACGACTAGCACACATATGAAGAGTGCTGAAAATGTTTATGTTACAACAAGACCTCATGTTCACAGTGATTGGGAACTCATGATCAACATTAAACAATAGTAAGTTGCCTTCCATTTGTTACCTGTTTCTAAGACCAGGATTCCACCTCTGGTAGATGTCAGCTCCATGCACCTCAGTTCCCCACCTTCCAGAAGGACCTGGAGCAGAGACTCCTGTTTTCTTTTCCAGGACCCAGTCCTTGCCTCACCCTTCCCCCAGGGTCCATCCTTGTTACCTAATGCCCAAGAACCTGACACATTTAACAAATCTCCAGTGTGAGGATTACACTTACTGCAAAGCCTATTTGCGGATTAAAAGGCAAAGACTAAAAAAATTCATATATATATCACCTAATCAAATTTTCCGTGAATTTTTTATTAAACCTCTTTTTTGGTACGGTTGCATATATAACAGAACTTCCAAAAGTAGTTCACATGCTGGAATATATGCTTCTCTGACAAGAAATAAAAATTAATTATTTTGAATCACTGCAGCCATCTACAAAGAACATGCTTCACTGTTACAAATTGTACACCGGCCTGCCCGGTGTATCAGATTAGCTCTGATGGAAAGAAAGTAAATTTTGGCACATTTTATAATTTGGAATTAAAAGTCTTCCCTGGGGCTTCCCTGGTGGCGCAGTGGTTGAGAGTCCGCCTGCCAATGCAGGGGACACGGGTTCGTGCCCTGGTCCGGGAAGGTCCCACACGCCGTGGAGCGGCTGGGCCCGTGAGCCATGGCCGCTGAGCCTGTGCGTCTGGAGCCTGTGCTCCGCCATGGGAGAGGCCACAACAGTGAGAGGCCCGCGTACCGCAAAAACAAAACAAAAAAAGTCTTCACTGGGTTACAAAATGCTTATGAATTTTACTGAGAGAAATAAATATTGTAAATAATGAGGAAAAAACATCATTTGCAAACAACACAACCCTATATCATGAGGAGTAAAATTTCAGATTAAAGAATTAGAATTGATGAAGGTTTTCAATGAAGTGATCAGAAGCGAGAAAATGTTTTTTCCCATACACCAGCAAAAATGTATATAATAAAAGGGAAAAAGACATTCCACTAGGAAAGTATCAACAATGGTAAGTACTTCAGAATAACGAATCAAGAATTTCTATACCTTTCTGAAGAATGACTAGTGTCTAAAGAACGTAATCAAAGAACTTCCTGTAAGATTTAGGTCAGTGTCTAACACATAGAAGGCTCTCAAACATATTTACTGAATTGACCGGCATTGAAACCCTAACACATTTTGGTAAACTGACTTTGGTTTCCCCAATCATATTTGAAGATACACACAGTTATATGTCACGTCTGAGTTTTATCCACAGGGTTCTAAGCTTGATGATTTTGTTATCTAACGGCTTTGGCTTGAGAAAACCCCCAGGGCATGTGATTGGAATAGCACATTTGTGTAATAGGCAGAGTGGGGTGTCCAGTGGAATGTCCCTCCAAAGCGCAGCAAGGCTGGGGCAATTGTCTGGGCAGAGAACCAAGCTTGGGGAACGTTATGAAAAGCTGGTCCGAAGCCCATGTAATCAACACCTGCACACACTCACAGGCAGCGAGGTGAGGGGCAGGGCCTGCTCCTCATCTGGACTAAAAACGCATCTAGACACAGAGTGTACAGCTGGCATAGTTAGAACATGGGTAAAACACTAGGTTCCTCAAAACTTCCCCATCTATGGGGACAGACAAGGTCACATCGATTGTAAGAATTACTGCACTGGTTCTGGCCTGTCTTTGCCGATTTGAGACCCCTAGTCCTCCAGCCCTGCCCCATGCCCCCCCATCTTTAGTCCCCCTCACCCCTCAGTCTCGGTATTTCTTCCACCCCCTCCATCTCCACCATGAGCTGCGGGACCCTGCCCCAGCTGCAGTTGGGCTCTCCTGGTGCCCAAGCTGTTCTGAGGCAAAAGAAAGCAGGATGCCTCATCACCCACTTGAGTTGCATGTGGGTGAGATTACTGGAGAGATTCCATGGTGAAACCTGGAAGTACGTCTCCCCTCCAGTGACGGAGACTTTCCGACCCTGCCCGGCCCCTCTGCAGACGGGCAAACACACTCGCCTCCACCTCTCCCATCATCTGTTTGCCAACAAGCCCAAACTCCAGCATGGTCACCATTCAAATCTCAGGAGCCTCCTCATTGGTGGGCTTCCAAGAAGGGGCTGAAAGGATCGACCTTCCTTCCCCACCCCACAATCAGCGCAGCAGCCCTCTTCCATAGTCTCTGATAAGTAAAAGAAATATCAACTCAATCTTGTATAAAATACTCTGCAAATGCAGCTGTAAGGCAAGTCCCTGGCCTTATGCCCTTGTAGCTTGATGCCCATCTTAGACCCTCCCATATGAAATCCTGGCATCTCTGCCTCCAAGGATTCCCCCCACCAGACAGGCTTCAGTGGGGCCTGTCCAACTCCAGTGATAGATTTAGGGGAACATCTCAATTCCTCAGAGATTCACACCAGGACCCTCAGCACCTCCAGCCTAATGTCCTGCCATGAACAGCAGGGAAGCAGGAAAGCCGTTCTCTCCCAAACACTCTCTCCTTCCCCATGCAGTTTCCAAGGTGCACTTTCTAATAAGAATTATATTTAATAAAGTACTGGAGAACAATGGATATTTAAAGAACAAGAATTTTGAAACAGTTGCTCATATCTGAATTTCCATTTGGCATTTGGAGCAAGGCGAGTTACGGTTGTCTGACTTTTTGATCCAAAAGGAGGACCTGAATTATTTGGAGAGGTTTTTGGTTAGATTTGAGGGGGTTTGGGTTGGTTGTTCATTTGCGGGGGGACTGAGTTTGTTAGCTCAGTCATTGGTTGGAATTTTAAATGATGGAGGCTAATTTAGCTTTGACAGAGCAAATTTGCCCATAGGTACTGATTTGAGGGGAAAAAAAAAGAACATGCAAACAAATGCAGTGACTCAGGACTCAAGAGACTGGGAGGGAATATAAAACTACCCAGGGAAGACATTTGAAAGACGTGCCATGAAATTTCTTCTGCACAAGTTTATTCTACCTATTTACCCATGGAAATATTTTCTCCCACGGGCCATTAACATGTTTTGAAAGGATGATAAAGGAAAGAAAACAATAATGTATAAGTTGAAACAAGATATATAACATGGAAATGCAAATATTTCATACTCTCGTACCAAAAAATACATCATTATGTATAGATAAAACAATATTGTGACACCACTTCCTCCCCACTGACCAGATTTGAGGTGCAATATTTTCTATTTAAGGTCCCCAAGGTAATTTACCATCAGATTGTCAAGGTCTCCACCAGCCTGGCGTGGGCAGTTTACTACTCTACATTCCAAAGGGCATTGGGACATCTTGCAAGCCAATAACAGAACACCATGAGGAGTGTAGCATAGACAAGGAAGCACCTTAGACATCACGTCACTGCTGCTCAGAGCCTCTGCCTCCTGCTGCCTCTTCAAACAGTCCTCTTTCTCCTCTTCGTAAATATTCACAGCAATTAACCCAAAATATGAAAGATGTGCATGCATACCCCAACTTTACAGTGTTTACAATAGAAAAATGAAACAACCTGAATACCCAAAAGTTGAAGAATGCTTAAATTATGGTATCCCAACCCAACAGACTACTACGAAGACATTTTAAATGATGAAGATTACGGAAAATGGAAAAATCAGGGCACCTCACATCATTTTTTTTTTTTTTTTTTTTTTGGTGGTACGTGGGCCTCTCACTGTTGTGGCCTCTCCCGCTGTGGAGCACAGGCTCCAGACGCGCAGGCTCAGCGGCCATGGCTCACGGGCCCAGCCGCTCCACGGCATGTGGGACCTTCCCGGACCAGGGCACGAACCCGTGTCCCCTGAATCGGCAGGCGGACTCTCACCCACTGCGCCACCAGGGAAGCCCAGGGCACTTCACATCTTGAGCTACAGGGTGCCCATAAGGTCTGGATCCATAGGCAAATGAACATAGGAAATGATTTATTGACATTACGTTACAATGTGTGATGTATGAAATGACATCACATGTTATATTCAACGTCTTCCTCTCAGGGCAGTGCACAGGAAAGTTGCGATGGACACAGTGCATTGAGGCAGCATTTCCTCCAGCCCCTGTGCCTGCATCTGTGATGATCTGTGCCTCCAATTTTCACTAACTAAACATGTGCTTTTAGCAGATCCCAGAAGAAGCGATCAAGGGTGTTCAGACCTAGCAAGCATGTAGCCTTCTCCCACTGGCCACATCATCCACTCTGGTTTGGGAAATGAATCTGCTAACCACTCTGGAGTAATGGGGTGACGTGTTCTCACTCAGTGATCCTCCCCAGCCCTTCAAGTGCAGGCATTAATTATCGGTCACTTAAAAGTAGTCAAATATGTCAGACAGTTGCCTATGTAAGCAGACTTTATGGGCACTCTGTCTATGGACCCAAGGTTTCTGACATATCTGGACACGGCTTGAACACTCTTCAAGTACTGACCAAAAGTACCAAAATCCTCCTGGAAAATGACTCATCTTTAAGAAGAAAGGAATCAGGGACTTCACTGGTGGTCCAGTGGTTAAGAATCCACCTTCCAATGCAGGGGATGTGGGTTTGATCCCTGGTCGGGGAACTAAGATCCCACATGCTGCGGGGCAACTAAGCCCGCACGCTCTAGAGCCCGCACGCCACAACTAGAGAGAAGCCCACACAGCGCAACAAAGATCCTGCGTGCTGCAACTAAGATCCGAAGCAGCCAAATAAATAAATGAAAATAAATATTTTTTTTAAAAAAAAGAGAAGAACAAAGGTACCAGTGTTTAGAAGCTTGGTCCAAGAAAAACTCTTTTGGGCTAAAAACTTTTTTGGGCTAAACTCTTTTGGGCTAAAAATCTCTTTTGGGCTAAACTCTTCTGAAGACAGTTTATCTCTCTGGTTGTCCCCAGAAAAGCTCTCCAACAGCAAGATTTCCTGCATCCTAGAGAGAGCAGGGCTGTGAATAAAACTGACCGAGATTTATAACAATCCTGGGAAGACACTGCGACACAGCTGTGCTATCTTAAAATTATGCAGCGTGGTGTAGCCTGACTATAATGCCACCGAGACCATATAGCTACGGCCCCAAACACCCTTGGGTAATGAAAATTAAGAAACAAAGACCATTTGACTGGCAGAACCTTAGGAGAATCATATTATGAGCATCAAGAAATATTTGAGGGCTTCCCTGGTGGCGCAGTGGTTGAGAGTCTGCCTGCCGATGCAGGGGACACGGGTTCGCGCCCCGGTCCGGGAAGATCCCACATGCCGCAGAGCAGCTGGGCCCGTTAGCCATGGCCGCTGAGCCTGCGCATCTGGAGCCTGTGCTCCGCAACGGGAGAGGCCACAGCAGTGAGAGGCCCGAGTACCGCAAAAAAAAGAAAGAAATATTTGAGACTTTCCTACATAATTTATGAACTCCAAAATTACAATAACCTCTTACACATATTTTACCTTCATCTCAGTGTACACTGTGGGTCTAGTATGACTGGCTGGTGTAAGGAAGTGGACAGAACCTTCTAAATAGGATGACTAAAATTTATCACCCAAATCAGGAAACTGCTGAGGATTTAAAGAAGCACTGTCAGAATTACGCCAGGACATCAGGTATAAGCCAGGACTGTCCCAGGCAAACTGGTACATCTGATCACCCTATAAGTCTGCGAGTCATGGGAAAGAACGCTTGTGTTTCTAACTTTAGCCTTTTGTTCTAATCGGGTTTTCATCCCATCACATGCTATTGCTCTTTCAGATACAACTTTAATCACCCAGAGCAAAGTCCAGGCTTTCACAGACACCTTGATGAACCCTGCCAAAACGAGAAAATCCAAAATAATAATCCAATATACAAAGATTTTTGACCTTTCCACCTGCACCCTTACTCCACAGAGATTCAGGGAGGCATGTTTTCTAACCAAAAGGAGGCAGGTAGTTCAAAACCATCCCACCTCAGGGGGCTGCCTCTTGTTCATTCAAAAAAACAGTTATTAAATGCCAGGCATCCCTTGAAGTGTTGAGTGGTGCGGCTTTTGAAGAGTCAGGACCATCACCTGACTCACTGAGTCTTACTTACATTCAGAGATGAATAAGGAATCAAACATATCATGTGGACTACCATGAACCAACAGAGTCTACTTCAGTAAGAGAGCGCAGGAAAGACGTCTCTGAGAAGGCGACGTTTGATCTGACTGCAGGACAGACACTGTCCAGGGTGACACACCCCTTTCACAGGTCAAGTTAACTTTGTTTCCAGCCCTACACCAGCTTTTCCTGTTTCCTCCCAGTTTGCATAGATCACACATGTTAAGGGCAGTGGCAGTGACCCCGTGATGGTTTTCTCACGAAATCGAATGAATACAGATGAAGAGGAAAAGGTTTTCATTGCACATTTGGGACGACCAAGGAGGTTGGAATTATCACCACCGAGGAGTGTGGCTTTCATCACCATGCTCCTCGGCAGCCCTTGGCTTAGGGATAGTAAATGAAGTCTGCACCCGGTGGAATGCCGAGGACAGGCAGGGGCTCGCAGGACTTATGACCACAGTCCTTTCCCAGGGCAGCTTTTTTTTTTTTTTTTTTTTTTTGCGGTACGCGGGCCTCTCACTGTTGTGGCCTCTCCCGTTGCGGAGCACAGGCTCCGGACGCGCAGGCTCAGCGGCCATGGCTCATCGGCCCAGCCGCTCCGCGGCATGTGGGATCTTCCCGGACCGGGGCGCGAACCCGTGTCCCCTGCATCGGCAGGCAGACTCTCAACCACTGCGCCACCAAGGAAGCCCCCCAGGGCAGCTTTGAGCTCATGTCTGTGCTACAGCTGACCAGAGGGGTGGTTGTCTGAACCCGTAATATTCCCAGCATCATAGTCTCCACTGGCCACCATCCCACTGACCCATTCATTCTTGTGGTTGGATTATTCCTGGTGTCTAATATCTATTCGCCCTGCTGGCGGTTTTACACTGAGATTTCTTATTCCACTGTTCAGGACTAATTAGAACAATCGAAGCCTCTCTCTTCCAAACATGAGCCCCAGATCGTTAAATCAGCGTCAATCTGGTTTGGGTCCTCATCATCAGCTTTCCACATTCCTCCTTTTTCCAAACTTTAGGTCGAGATTGCTGCCCTCCTTTCTGCAATATGTGAGTTTTGGAAATGTAACAAAAAACAAAGTCTGAATAGCCTTCTTTAGCTGCAGCCCAGAGCAGCCCAGAAGGAAATGGGATAATGAAGCATGTTCTTCTAGTCAGCCCGGGTTTGTTACCAGGTCCAAATGTGGCTTTTGCCTTTTATAATACTTAGATCATATCATTGACTCAAGTTCCATAGCTTAGCCCACACTCCACTTTCTTTCTCTCTGCGAATCTTCCATCCAAAGCCAGTTATCTATAATGGCATATTATATTGGGCCATTGTTCACAGATAATTTACCCAATTGTTCTTTATTAACTCTCCTTAGATTGTTTTCAAATGTTTTCTCCTATTTGCCAACATAGGTAATATATTTTTCATTCCTCTTCTACATATTAAAATACTGTTGGGACTCCACCGGCGGTCCAGTGGTTAAAAATCCACGTTTCCACTGCAGGGGAGGTGGGTTCAATCCCTGGTCAAGGAACAAAGATCCCGCATGCCGTGCAGCGCGGCCAAATAAATATATAAAATATTGTTATTTGCCATACTATTTGAATCCTAAATAGTTTTTTCCAGGTATTCTTATCGCTTAACATTCAAGTAATGCCCCATAATACTAGCAAACTCTAAAATAGCACTTATTATATGTTCCAGGCACTGTTCTAAGGACTTTACATTTGTTAACTCATCAAATCCCCTGACAACCCTCTAAATTAGGTATTATTATTACATTTCACAGATGAAGAAACTGAAGCACAGACAAGTTAAGTAACTTGCCCAGTGTCACACAGCTAATAGTGCTGGGCCCATAGCAGATCTAACGCATTTGCTCTCGGCACTTAAACTTAATAATAAAATTTCACATTCTTTTTGTCCATGTTTAGTGATCATCAAATTCCCTACTTATCTCTTTTCTGAAACAGAAGAAATAGATCATACCCCCCCAAAATCATAAACATAGTACAAATGTCACCCGCTTTGGATTTACTGATTAAATTGGATTGGCTGTACCTCTGCTATGCCAAGGGAACAGGTAGTTCCCTTGCAGATAAACGACTTAGATACATTAGCTTTTCCAGGCCACCAGCCTACTATTTAACTCATTAACATTTAGGAGATTTTTTTACCCAAATTTTCTAGCTTGGTGCACCAAACTTTTAAGTCTACCTCCAGCTTCCCTTTCTTTTCTCATCCCTTAATCTTCCCTATGTGTCACCAACTTCCTGTGGTCTCTTGTGTTCATGCCATTAGCCCAGAATGCCCTCCCCCCTCCCCCAACTTTTCCTTCTTTTTTAATTAATTTTTATTTTTCTCAAAGTTAGACCTGTATGTAATTTTTTAAGAAAAATAGTTCTATAAAGCTTACAATAAAGAAAAACAGCAGTCCCCTACCCCATTTTTCCCCAACCCAAGTCTTAAATACTTTCAACTCTTTTAACTGTCTTCTCCATATTTCTAAACAGTATGTTTGTTAAATGGATTAGGATTATGTTCATTTTCACATAACAGAAAACCTTTCTACAGTGATAAACAAGTAAGGAATTTAATTCACGCAAAAAGAAGCCCAGGTGTTAGACATTCCAAGGCAGGAATAATCTCAAAAGGTTCTTCAGAAACCAGGCTCCCACCTCTCCATTTCACCATCCTTGCTGGTGACTTTCATCTACATGGTCAAAAGATGGCTGCTGTACCTCCAACCATTGTGTCCACATTCCAGGAAAAAAAGAATGGGGAAGAACAAAGAACTCTTTCCTAGTAAGGCTTTGCCTTTTATTTGGAAAGGGATATCCTCTGCAAGAACTTCTGCCTGTGTCTTCTTTAGTGTTCTCAAAATTATCAGTTATTAAGGCTTGGGGGAAGGGGGAGTTTTCTGCTCTTCATATAGTGTCTCTATTTCCCCCAAGTTCCTTTTTTCTGTTTATGTGTTTGTCATTTGTTTGTTACTGATATGTCTTTAATGTTGGAAACTTTCCCCTAAGTCTTGTAATCTTTGTCTCCTCTTCCTATTTAAGAGTAAATCTCAAATGAAGTGGTTGGAATATCTGTGTATGGGCAGGACTCGTGGACAGGGCACTCCACAACAGAGAAGCTGGAGTGTAGTTTTAATTTGACACATATGGTTGTCAGTATATGGACATGTTTTCTCTTGGGCTGCTTAGTTTCCCCAGAGAGAACTCCTCCAATACCCTGTTTAGGGCATATAAGCTTGGTTGCCAGCATCCTGAACATGGGTGGAGAAGGTTCTAAGGCATCTCACTGTCTAGCATGTAACCCCCAGCCTTAACTGTGTCCTGAGTCCAGAGCGCGTGTGATCCAACGTCTTCTGCGATGGTACGGGTTGGGGAAGGAACCTAAATACAGCTGCAGACGTTCAAACAGCCCTCCCATCCCAGCTCCACCTGCATCCTCAGAAGTTCCTGGTCTCCAGATCCTGAGCCTTTCAGGGGCCCTGCTGCACAGAGGACCCCTGGCCTTCCTTCTATGCCTGCTTAGGTTTCAGTTGTGTCTCTCTGCAGGTCGGTTCCCACTCACCCAGATGTTTTTTGGCTTCCAGAATATATCAGGTTCCTCTCTTCTGTTTTCTTTACCAGTTACAATTTTTTTAAGTTTTTAAATCACTACATGGTAGTTTGAATGAAGATTCCTGAGAAAGCACAGGCCAAGTCAGAGTCAGTTTTTAGGTATCAAGAATGCAGAGTCCAGCTCGGTGCTTTGTGACCACCTAGAGGGGTGGGCTAGGGAAGGTGGGAGGAAGACGCCAGAGGGAGGAGATATGGGGTATATGTATATGTATAGCCGATTCACTCTGCTATAAAGCAGAAACTAACACACCATTGTAAAGCAATTAATAAATTAATAAATAAAATATTAAAATAAAATAAAATATTAAAATAAATAAATAAATAAAATATTAAAATAAAATAAAATATTAATAAATTAATAAAGATGTTAAAAAAAAGGAATGCAGAGTCGTTTACTCATGTATTACCTGAGGAAAAGTTAGAAACAGCCTACATTTCTAATAATAGACCAATGGTTATAAATACATGATGGGATATTAAGTAATGGTAATAAATGGGGTTTTCAAGAATTTGAATGCCATGGGGAAATGGTCAACATAAACCACTAAGTAAAAAAGCATTATGTTCCCAAATATGTAACACATTTGTTGGAGAAAAAAACAACTAGAAATATCTCACCTAAAAATATCTTAGAAATGGTTGTTAATGGTTGTCTTTTTGTCTTTGTTTATTTTTTAAAATCATCTAAAATCAGGATATTTTTATGACCAGAATATCTATTATTTTTAAAACCTAACTCCTTTTAGCTGTATAGCACAGGGAACTATATTCAATTTCTTATAACAATCTATAATGCAAAAGAATCTGAAGAAAATATATATATGTATAACTGAATCACTTTGCTGTATACCTGAAATTAACATAATATTGTAAATCAACTATACTTCAATTTTAAAAAGCTAAAAGAAAGAAATAAGAATGCAGTCTTTCCCTCAAGGCCAAGTTCACATGTCTGCTCCTCTGTGAAGCCGTCCCCAACTTCCTGTCTGTTTTACCCCACCCAATAAATTAGCCACTTCCTCTCTTTTATTTCCATAGCACTCTGCACTTACTTCTGTCATCCCTCTTATCACTCCACATCATGATTATGGTCAACAACTTGAGTCATTAGGTAAAGGCTAATTAAAATCAAAAGAGATGCCACTATACACTAAGTTAAAATGCTTGACCATGTCAGGTGCTGGTGATGTGTGAAGCAGCTGCTGGTGGGACATTTCTTTAAGAGTTGAACACACATCTACAATACGACCCAGACCGTCCACTCCTAGGTATTTATTTACCCAAGAGAAATGGAAACATGTCCATACAAACTTGCATGCAAATATTGATATCAGCATTCTTTGTGACAGCGAAAACCTGGAAACAATCCAAATGGAAATCACTGAATGGATCAACAAACTGTGGCATATCTGTACCATGCGATAGTGCTCAGTAATAAAAATGAGCGAACGCTTGATACGCACAGCCGCGTGGAGGAATCTCAAAATGATTATGCCAAGTGGAATAAATTACACAAAAGAGTACATGCTGTGTGGTTCGTTGATACAAGTTTCTAGAAAATGCAAACTAATCTATAGTGATGGAGAGCAGATCAATGGTGGCCTGTGGATGCGGAGTCAGAGAGGGACAAAGGAAGGATTGTCAAGGGCCACAGTGAAACTTTTGCGGGGATTGTATGACCATTGTCTTGAGCGCAGTGATGGCTTCATGAGTGTATAGGTCAGACTTTTGAACTTAAAAACTAAACGCATGCAGTGTACTGTATGTTAATCCCACCTCAATAAAACCCATTTAAAAAACAGTTTGGTGTTGGTGCAAGAATTGATAAAAAGATCAATGAATCAGAATAGAGAGCCCAGAAATTGACCCGTATTTATATGGGAACTTGGTATATAATAAAGATGCCATTACCAACCAGTGGAGAACTGATGAACCACCCAATAAATAGTAATAGGGCAGTAGACTTTCCATACTGAAAAGTTAAATTAGATGCATATGCCTAAAACCTATACCAGATTGATCTAAGAGTCAAATACAACAAGAAGAAAATGGCTTAAAATTATTAGTAAAAAGTATAAAAGAATATATTTATGACTTTGGGATAGGCAGGAATCTCTTAAATAAGACATAAAAAGCATAAACAATAAAGGAGAATATCGATGTTTGACTCCATCAAATGTAAAACTTCAATTCTTCAGGAGATACCATAAATAGAATTAAAAGAGAAGTCACAGACTGGGAAAAAGTCTTTGTCCTACATAGAAAAAACTGAGGATTAATATCCAATCTATGCTTCTTTAAAACTTACATTTCTCAAATATGACCCAGCAATTCCACTCCTGGGTATGTATCCGAGAAAAAACAAAAATACTAATTCGAAAAGATACACGTACCCTAATGTTCTTAGTAGCATTATTTACAATAGCGAAGATATGGAATCAACCTCAGTGTCTATCAACAGATGAACGGATAAAGAAGAAGTGGCACACACACACACACACACACACACATACACACACGCACGCACACACACACAGTGGATTACTACTCAGCCATAAAAGAAGAATGAGGTTTTGCCATTTGCAGCAACATGGATAGAATTGTAGGGTATTATGCCATTTGAAATGAGTCAGACAAAGACAAATACTGTATGACATCACTTATATATGGAATCTAAAAAAATACAACAAACTAGTGAATATGACAAAAAAGAAGCAGACTCACAGATATAGAGAACAAACTAGTGGTTGGTTACCAGTGGGGAGAGGGAAGGGGGGAGGGACAATAAAGGTAGAGGATCCCAAACTATTATCTATAAAATAAGCCACAATGATACATTGTACAATACAGGGACTATAGCCAATATTCTATAATAACTATAAATGGAGTATAACTTTTAAAAACTGTGAATCACAATATTGTATACCTGTAACTTATAGAATATTGTACATCAACTTTACTTCAATTTAAAAAAGAGCTTACGAATCAGTAAGAAAAAAGCAAACACCCAATAAAAACATGCAAAGGCAATGACTAGGCAATCCCTAGAGGATCCTTCCAACAAGGATCCTTCCAAACCTCCAATAAACGAAGAAAAAAAAAAAAGCTCAACTCCACTGGTCAAACCTAGGACATAGCACCTCACCATGAAACTAGCAAAAATTTAAGAAGCAAAAATAGCTAGAGTTGGAAAGGATATGGACAAATAAAAATTCTCATCCCATCCTGAGGGTAAATTTTGAACAACTGCACTGGAGAGGGAGTTGGCACTATCTAATAAAACTGAAAATATGTTTATCCTCCAACCCAGTTATTTTATTTGGCTGAGGTGGGGTGGGGGATGGTGGTGACAATGACGGTCCAGTACGTTGGCACCGTCTGTGTTCTCGGAAAGGTCTAGACTGTCTCCATAAGCTCTCAGTTACAGGTAACTCATCTTCCCACCAAGCTGAGGAAGGAGATGGGACCAGAATGAGGTTGCCCAGAAGACGAAAATGAAAGGACCATTTTGTTATTGCTCTAATTTCTGCTCTTTGCTTTTCCACGCTGCCTCTTTGGAATATTGACACAGGAGATCCTCTTTTCCTGCCATACGCTGCCCCTCCCCACAATGAGGCAGCCTTCATTCCACGTACATGACTGTGGCCACAATCCTTCTCAGCCATCGGACAACCATCGGCCTGAGCGTCACGCCTGAATGGGCGAAACGAGGGGAGAGAGTTTCCACCCTCACCAGCAGAACTAAATAGCTTTACCACAAGAAAATAAACAATCCAACTTTTTCCATTTGTAGAAAAGAGCAAAGACAGCTTTCTCAGTCTGTGGTATCAAGTATGCTGGTCTCCTGTGAAAATTACCTCACTGACCCGCCCTCATCACAGCTGAAAGTTGGAGAGGTTCCCTCATTAGGGAGGGGGGGGCGGTGCCAGCGTAGCCACGCTTGTCACCCGCTGGCCCCTGGTGTGGCTTGATGTGGGTGTGGGATGGAGCAGAGCCCACAGCCCTGACCTCACCCGTGCCCTCCACGGTCCCCAGAGCCCACCAGCTCCAGACATCCCACTATTTCAAGGAGAGGGATGTCAACACGTCATCATCCTGTAATTACAACACAAAGTTACAAATGTCTGTGGGCATCCATCACCATCAAACAGATTGTCTTTAAGTGTTTGTTTGACATTTATTTATTGAGGCCAATATTCATTGATTGGTCTTCTATCATTGTAAGTGTACGTGTAAACAGGTTTGTGACTAGTTCATTTCCACAGACCAACATAGAGTCAGTGTTTTGCGGGGGGAAATTGGCAAGTTTCCCACTTTTCTGCAGTTCTTTTTCTCTCTTTAGGTTTCTTTGGGGACTTTCAGATTTAGAAGATTCCAGAAGGCAAACAGAAGCGATTTGATTTAGGATAATACAACCAGTTCTCAGTAAATAGAACAATGTGTGCAGCAGTTTCCACTGGCCTTGACTTAGGACACCCTCACATCACAAAAACACAGGGACAGTTGGTGTCATGGGGGTGTTGCCTCTGCCCCACACCACCACCTCCTTCCAGGCACTCTCCACCTGGGGGAGCAGGACCTATGTGTGTCCAGTGACAGAAGGACCCACACGTCCTTGGAATGACTCCCATTGCTGATTTATTCCAGCGGTGGTGCAGGGTGCTCTGTGAATCAGATTCCTGCCTGGCTCACCTACCCATAAATCAGCTCTTATTTCAGTCTGAACCTTCCAACCTCACCAGCTCAGACTCAAGCATGAGCAGGCAGGACTGCCAGAACGAGGGCCTCCAGGAGCATAGAAGTTGCCATGTGCAAATTTAAAAGGGTGCTCCTGCGGGTACACAAGGCTCAGGTCTGGACCCACCGAAAGGCTGATCTCAGCCCAGCTCACCTCCTCAGCCACGAACCTTCAGCCTGTGCAGAAAAGGTTATAGTTTTCCACGGTATCTCTGGCCAGAATCCCTCTTCTTTCACCTCAAGACCATCTACTAGCCCAGTGTTTCTTATCTTATCATTACCACCCTTCTCCCAAGAAGCCTTTTTAGACCTTTTTTTCCCCGAATTGCCCCCCTCCCATAAAATTTTAATACCTCATATATACTGTACCTCTACTCGTGGACTGAAGCCCTTTGGAAGGCCATAAACCATTGTAATAATCTAAGATTTTTTATTTCCCACGAACAAGTTTTTGTGATTTCCCCCCATTGAGAGTGCATGTAGTAACTGTTACTACAGTAGAGTCTGTCCTCTATCGCCAGAGGAATCCACCTGTGCACAGGGAGGGAGACCCAAGTCATCAACAGAACTAAAATGACCGGCTCCTCACACTAGTCCCAGGCACACTCCCTGCTTGGCTGCCCTGGACAGGGCACTGTCCCTGGCCCCTCAACCCACGCTCCATGCCCACTTCCCATGCTCCTTCTGCCTTCACTAACCTCCACGCTTCCCCTGGTTTCCTTCTACTCCCGCAGGCTGTTTCCTGGTGTGCAGGAGAGAGAGATTCAGCTCGCAAGGAAATCTCATAATCTTTGAATACTTCATGAAGCAAAACCTCCTAAGCCTTTAAGTTGGCAAGTTGATAAAGTAGTATATTTATTCATTCACTTATTTGTTGGTTCGGTTAATCAATCAACAAACATAAGGAGATGGTTCTGTGAGTAGAATGAACAAGATGTAGCCCTTAAGCACAGGACATGGGGGTTGGGGATGCAGAGTGAGTTCCAGAGGACCTGGTGCTTGACCAGGTCTCGAGGAGCAAACATGACCTGGTTTAGACAGTTGGAGGGATACCTGCACAAAGACTGGGGGGACAGACGGAGCCTGACTGCTAAGTTTGGGAAACTGCACCAGAGTCCAGTATGCTGAGTGCAGGGTGAGTGCAAGGAAACCAGAGCCCTTCTTTGTATTTTATTATAGACTCTTAAAGTCTACTTTGTCTGAGAGCATTCCTACCCCAGCTTTCTTTTCATTTCCATTTGCATAGAATATTTTTTCCATCCTCTCACTTTCAGTCAGTGTATGTCTATAGCTCTGAAGTGAGTCTCTTGTAGACAGCAAATAGATAGGTCTTTTTTTAATCCAATCAGCCACCCTATGTCTTTCTTTTTTTTTGAATTTTTGAATTTTATTTTTTTATAAAGCAGGCTCTTATTGGTCATCAATTTTATACACATCAGTGTATACATGTCAATGCCAATCTCCCAATTCATCACACCTCCACCCCACCCCCGCTGCTTTTCCCCCCTTGGTGTCCATACATTTGTTCTCTACATTTGTGTCTCAACTTCTGCCTTGCAAACCAGTTCATCTGTACCACTTTTCTAGGTTCCACATACATGCGTTAATATACGATACTTGTTTTTCTCTTTCTGACTTACTTCACTCTGCATGACACTCTCTAGATCCATCCATGTCTCAACAAATGACCCAATTTCGTTCCTTTTTATGGCTGAGTAGTATTCCATTGCATATATGTACCACAGCTTCTTTATCCATTCATCTGTCGATGGGCATCTAGGTTGTTTCCATGACCTGGCTATTGTAAATAGTGCTGCAATGAACATTCGGGTGCATGTGTCTTTCTGAATTATGGTTTTCTCTGGGTATATGCCCAGTAGTGGGATTGCTGGATCATATGGTAATTCTATTTTTAGTTTTTTAAGTAACCTCCATACTGTTCTCCATAGTGGCTGTATCAATTTACATTCCCACCAACAGTGCAAGAGAGTTCCCTTTTCTCCACACCCTCTCCAGCATTTGTTGTTTGTAGATTTTCTTTTGATGCCCATTTTAACTGGTGTGAGGTGATATACCTCACTGTAGTTTTCATTTGCATTTCTCTAATAATTAGTGATGTTGAGCAGCTTTTCATGTGCTTCTTGGCCATCTGCACGTCTTCTTTGGAGAAATGTCTATTTAGGTCTTCTGCCCATTTTTGGATTGGGTTGTTTGTTTCTTCAATATTGAGCTGCATGAGCTATTGATATATTTTGGAGATTAATCCTTTGTCTGTTGATTCATTTGCAAATATTTTCTCCCATTCTGAGGGTTGTCTTTTCATCTTGTTTATGGTTTCCTTTGCTGTGCAAAAGCTTTGAAGTTTCATTAGGTCCCATTTGCTTATTTTTGTTTTTATTTCCACTACTCTAGGAGGTGGATCAAAAAAGATCTTGCTGTGGTTTATGTCAAAGAGTGCTTCCTATGTTTTCCTCTAAGAGTTTTATAGTGTCTAGCCTTACATTTAGGTCTCGAATCCATTTTGAGTTTATTTTTGTGTATGGTGTTAGGAAGTGTTCTAATTTCATTCTTTTACGTGTAGCTGTCCAGTGTTCACAGCACCACTTATTGAAGAGACTGTCTTTTCTCCATTGTATATCCTTGCCTCCTTTGTCATTGATTAGTTGACCATAGGTGTGTGGGTTTATCTCTGGGCTTTCTATCTTCTTCCATTGATCTATGTTTCTGTTTTTGTGCTAGTACCATATTGTCTTGATTACTGTAGCTTTGTCATATAGTCTGAAGTCAGGGAGCCTGATTCCTCCAGCTCCATTTTTTTCCCTCAAGACTGCTTTGGCTATTCGGGATCTTTTGTGTCTCCATACAAATTTTAAGATTTTTTGTTCTAGTTCTGTAAAAAATGCCATTGGTAATCTGATAGGGATTGCATTAAATCTGTAGATTGCTTTGGGTAGTATAGTCATTTTGACAATATTGATTCTTCCAATCCAAGAACATGGTATATCTCTCCATCTGTTGGTATCATCTTTAATTTCTTTCATCAGTGTCTTATAGTTTTCTGCATACATGTCTTTTGTCTCCCTAGGTAGGTTAATTCCTAGGTATTTTATTCATTTTGTTGCAATGGTAAATGGGAGTGTTTCCTTAATTTCTCTTTCATATTTTTCATCGTTAGTGTATAGGAATGCAAGAGATTTCTGTGCATTAATTTTGTATCCTGCAACTTTACCAAATTCATTGATTAGCTCTAGTAGTTTTCTGGTGGCATTTTTAGGATTCTCTATGTATAGTATCATGTCATCTGCAAACAATGACAGTTTTACTTTTCTTTTCCGATATGGATTCCTTTTATTTCTTTTTTCTTCTTTGATTGCCGTGGCTAGGACTTCCAAAACTATGTTGAATATTAGTGGAGAGAATGGACATCCTTGTCTTCTTCCTGATCTTAGAGGAAATGCTTTCAGTTTTTCACTGTTGAGAGAATGATGTCTGCTGTGGGTTTGTCACAGATGGCCTTCATTATGTTGAGGTAGGTTCTCTCTATGCCCACTTTTTGGAGAGTTTTTTTTATCATAAATGGGTGTTGAATTTTGTCAGAAGCTTTTTCTGCATCTATTGAGATGATCATATGGTTTTTATTCTTCAATTTGTTAATATGGTGTATCACATTGATTGATTTGTGTATATTGAAGAATCCTTGCATCCCTGGGATAAATCCCACTTGCTCATGATGTATGATCCTTTTAATGCGTTGTTGGATTCTGTTTGCTAGTAGTTTGTTGAGGATTTTTGCATCTATATTCATGAGTGATGTTGGTAATTTTCTTTTTTTGTAGTATCTTTGTCTGGTTTTGGTATCAGGGTGATGGTGGCCTCATAGAATGAGTTTGGGAGTTTCCTTCTTCTGCAATTTTTTGCAAGAATTTGAGAAGGATGGGTGCTAGCTCTTCTCTAAAGGTTTTATAGAATTCACCTGTGAAGCCATCTGGTCCTGGGCTTTTGTTTGTTGGAAGATTTTTAATCACAGTTTCAATTTCATTACTTGTGATTGGTCTGTTCATATTCTCTATTTCTTCCTGATACAGTCTTGGAAGGTTACAGCTTTCTAAGAATTTGTCCATTTCTTCCAGGTTGTCCATTTTATTGGCATAGAGTTGCTTGTAGTAGTCTCTTAGGATGCTTTGTATTTCTGTGGTGTCTGTTGTAACTTCTCCTTTTTCATTTCTAATTTTATTGATTTGAGTCCTCTCTCTCTTTTTGTTGATGAGTCTGGCTAATGGTTTATCAACTTTGTTTATCTTCTCAAAGAACCAGCTTTTAGTTTTATTGATCTTTGTTATTGTTTTTTTTGTTTCTATTTCATTTATTTCTGCTCTGATCTTTATGATTTCTTTCCTTCTGCTAACTTTGGGTTTTGTTTGTTCTTCTTTCTCTAGTTCCTTTAGGTGTAAGGTTAGATTGTTTATTTGAGATTTTTTCTTCTTTCTTGAGGTGGGCTTGTATAGCTATAAACTTCCCTCTTAGAACTGCTTTTGCTGCATCCCATAGGTTTTGGATCGTCGTGTTTTCATTGTCATTTGTCTGTAGGTATTTTTTGATTTCTTCAGTGATCTCTTGGCTATTTAGTAACGTATGTTTAGCCTCCATGTTTTTGTGTTTTTTACGTTATTTTCCCTGTAATTGATTTCTAATCTCATAGCATTGTTGTCAGAAAAGATGCTTGATATGATTTCAATTTTCTTAAATTTACTGAGGCTTGATTTGTGACCCAAGTTGTGATCTATCCTGGAGAAGGTTCCGTGTGCACTTGAGAAGAAAGTGTAATCTGCTGTTTTTGAATGGAATGTCCTATAAATATCTATTAAATCTATATGGTCTATTGTGTCATTTAAAGCTTCTGTTTCCTTATTTATTTTCATTTTGGATGATCTGTCCATTGGTGTAAGTAAGGTGTTAAAGTTCCCCACTGTTACTGTGTTACTGTCGATTTCCTCTTTTATAGCTGTTAGCAGTCGCCTTACGTATTGAGGTGCATGCACCTATGTTGGGTGCATATATATTTATAATTGTTACATCTTCTTCTTGGATTGATCCCTTGATCATTATGTAGTGTCCTTCCTTGTCTCTTGTAACATTCTTTATTTTAAAGTCTATTTTATCTGATATGAGTATTGCTACTCCAGCTTTCTTTTGATTTCCATTTGCATAGGATATATTTTTCCATCCCCTCACTTTCAGTCTGTATGTGTCCCTAGGTCTGAAGTGGGTCTCATGTAGACAGCATATGTATGGGTCTTGTTTTTGTATCCATTCAGCAAGCCTGTGTCTTTTGGTTGGAGCATTTAATCCATTCCCATTCAAGGTAATTATCGATATGTATGTTCCTATGACAATTTTCTTAATTGTTTCGGGTTTGTTTTTGTAGGTCCTTTTCTTCTTTTGTGTTTCCCACTTAGAGAAGTTCCTTTAGCATTTGTTGTAGAGCTGGTTTTGTGGGGCTGACTTCTCTTAGCTTTTGCTTGTCTGTAAAGCTTTTGATTTCTCCATCGAATCTGAATGAGATCCTTGCTGGGTAGAGTAATCTTGGTTGTAGGTTCTTCCCTTTCATCACTTTAAGTATATCATGCCACTCCCTTCTGGCTTGAAGAGTTTCTGCTGAGAAATCAGCTGTTAACCTTATGGGAGCTCCGTTGTATGTCATTTGTCGTTTTTCCCTTGCTGCTTTCAAGAATTTTTCTTTGTCTTTAATTTTTGCCAATTTGATTACTATGTGTATCGGTGTGTTTCTCCTTGGGTTTATCCTGTATGGGACTCGCTGCGCTTCCTGGACTTGGGTGGCTATTTCCTTTCCCATGTTACAGAAGTTTTCAACTATAATCTCTTCAAATATTTCCCTGGCCCTTTCTCTCTCTCTTCTCCTTCTGAGACCCCTATAATGCGAATGTTGTTGCATTTAATGTTGTCCCAGAGGTCTCTTAGGCTGTCTTCATTTCTCTTCATTCTTTTTTCTTTATTCTGTTCCACAGCAGTGAATTCCACCATTCTGTCTTCCAGGTCACTTATCCATTCTTCTGCCTCAGTTATTCTGCTATTGATTCCTTCTAGTGTAGTTTTCATTTTAGTTATTGTATTGTTCATCTCTGTTTGTTTGTTCTTTAATTCTTCTAGGTCTTTGCTAAACTTTTCTTGCATCTTCTCGATCTTTGCCTCCATTCTTTTTCCGAGGTCCTGGACCATCTTCACTATCATTATTCTGAATTCTTTTTCTGGAAGGTTGCCTATCTCCACTTCATTTAGTTGTTTTTCTGGGGTTTTATCTTGTTCCTTCATCTGGTACATAGCCCTCTGCCTTTTCATCTTGTCTATCTTTCTGTGAATGTGGTTTTTGTTCCGCAGGCTGCAGGATTGTAGTTCTTCTTGCTTCTGCTGTCTACCCTCTGGTCACCCTATGTCTTTTGATTGGAGCATTTAGTTCATTGACATTTACAATAATTATTGATAGATATGTAATACTGCCATTTTACTACTTGTTTTCTGGTTGTTTTTTTGTAGTTCTTCCCTGTTCTTTTCTTCTTCTTTTAGTCTGTTCCCTTGTGGTTTGATGATTTTCTTTAGTGTTATGTTTGGCTCCTTTCTTTTTAATTCTTGTGAATCTATTGTAGATTTTTGACTTGTGGTTACCATGAAGTTTATGTATGTTGACCTACACTGTATTTACTTGTTTTAAGCTGATAGTCATTTAAGTTCAAACACATTCTAAAAGATCTACATTTTTACGCTCCCTCCCTCACATTTTGTGTTTTTGATGTCATATTTTACATTTTCATGTCTACCCTTAAATGTTCATTGTAGTTATCGATTTTACAAAGTTTGTCTTATAACTTTCGTACTTACTTATTTAAGTGGTTGATCCACTACCTTTACTGTATATTTGCCTTTACCAGTGAGATTTTTTTCCCTTTCTATTTTTTTCTTATTTCTTGTTAGAGTTTTTTTCTTTTTCACATGATGAAGACCTTCTAACATTTCTTGTAAGGTCAGTTTAGTGGTGATGAACTCTTTATGTTTTTGCTTGTTTGGGAAACTCTTTATCTCTCCTTCAATTCTGCATAATAATCTTACTGGGTAGAGTATCTTAGGTTGTAGGTTTTCCCTGTCAGCACTTTAAACATATCATGACACTCCCTTCTGGCCTGCAAAGTTTCTGCTGAGAAATCAGCTGATAGCCTTATGGGGGGTTCCCTGGTATGTGACTCTTTGTTTTTCTCTTGCTGCCTTCAAAATTTTCTCTGTACCTTTAACTTTTGCCATTTTAATTATGATATATCTTTGTAGGGGACTCTTTGGGTTCATTTTGTTTGGTGTGCTTTCTGGACCTAAGTAACTGTTTCCTTCTTCAGGTTAGGGAAGTTTACAGCCATAATCTCATCAAATACATTTTCTGTGTCTTTCACTCTCTCTTCTCCTTCTGGGATGCCTATACTGCAAATGTTAGTACACTTGATATTGTCCCAGAGGTCCCTTAAACTATTCTCATTTTTTAAATTTGTTTTTCTTTTTACTTTTCTGATTGGGTGATTTCCACTAATCTATCTTGCAGGTCACTATGTGTTTTTCTGTATCACCTAATCTGGTGTTAATCCCTTCTAATGTATTTTTCATTTCAGTTATTATATTCTTCAGCTCTGACTGTTTGAAACATAGTCTTGTTTGAAATATAACCTTCCCTCTTCTCATTTTGTTTAACTTTCTATGTTTGTCTCTATGAAATTAGGCAAAACAGTTACATATTCTGGTTTGAAAGGTGTGTCCTTGTGTGGGAGCATCTGTACGGAGTCTATGTGTGCCCAGTGGCTTTGATGGGAGTGCTGGAGCTGAAATGAGCACAGGCTACATCTTCTCCCTGCGTGTGCTGGCAGCCTCCACGTTGGTGGGAGGTAAGGCTGGAGTTGAAGGGGCTAGAACTGGAGCCAGGTGTGAGCCTGGGCTTCTTCTATTGCAGGGTGGGGCTGGGGCCCAAGGGGCTAGAGCAGGAGCCCTAATGGAGTTGAGCTTCTCCCTGGTGTGACGGCAGTCTCCGCCTGGGTTGGGGGCATGCTTGGGGTCCTGAGGGGTTGAAGCCACACTTCTGAGCTGGCTCCAGGTCTCCAAGCTGACTAGAGGTTCAAGCTCCTCACTCCTTAGGGAGGATCCCCGAGCCTGTGATATACCCCTCCTCTTCTGGGTCACCCACTAGGGGTGTGGGTCCTGAATAGACTGCTTCTCCTCCCCTCCTACCAGACTCCATGTAGTTCTTTCTTTACAACCTTGGTTGTAGAAAAGCCATCTGCCAGTCTTCAGGTGATTCTTAGCAAGAGTTGCTCAATATGTAGCTGTGTTTTGGGGGTTTATTTATTTATTTGTATTTTATTTTTGGCTGCATTGGGTCTTTGTTGCTGCACACAGGCTTTCTCTAGTTGCAGTGAGCGTGGGCTACTCTTCGTTGCGGTGTGCGGGCTTCTCATTGCAGTGGTTTCTCTTGCAGAGCATAGGCTCTAGGTGCGCGGGCTTCAGTAGCTGTGGCTCGTGGGCTCTAGAGCACACGCTCAGTAGTTGTGGTACACAGGCTTAGTTGCTCCGCGGCATGTGGGATCTTCCCGGACCAGGGCTCGAACCCATGTCCCCTGCATTAGCAGGCTGATTCTTAACCACTGCGCCACCAGTGAAGTCCTGTAGCTGCAGTTTTGATGTGTTCATGGCAGGAGGTGAGCTCAGTGTCTTCCTACTCCTCCATCTTGATCCCTCCCAAATAACATAACATTTTGAGCTTATATTTTTGTACTCTACAATATGTCAACAAATTAAATAGTGATATTCACAATAAACATTGTATAACTGCAAGTACACACACACAGCCTACTTACCATAATCTTAACTAGAAGGAAAAAAATCCCTGTTTGGGGAATGATGACACTTTACCAAAATTACTTTAACAGTATCTCCCTGTGGCAATGAAACTTAAATGCTTTGGGGTTAAGGTTTAGGATAAGATTTTAAAGGCCATTGTAATAACCATTAGGACCTAATAAAAAATAATGAGCAAAACTTGCGATAAACAGGCATTACACTGAGGATATCACAATGGCAAACACTCATATAAGTAAATAGGCCTATTAGCTATGCTGCACCACAGCCAGGCATACATAACACCAAACATCTGGTTGAAAACTAAAAGTAATCAAATAAAAATGGGTGTCTCCAAGTAGTCATGGATTTGGAATATGAAATAAGATTTCACATTTTAAGTTCTCTATTTCATGGTCTTTCTGTAATACAGCTTTGCTCTTTATCAAAGTCAGAATTAAATTTAAAAACCAAATTTTAACATCTGTGTATTTTGCTACTTAAAAGCTAACATATTTTATTTGTAAACCACTAGAATTGCTCTATAAATAGAACTAGAAAATAAAACACAAAATTGAATTTGAAGTCCCTACACTTTTTGTTAACATGGGCATTTAAATATTGAGACTGTCATACATTTTCAAGATACAGATTCCATGTTAATTTCAAAATCTGATTTTGAAACATAAATGCATTTCAAATGTTCACAGATGTGAGAGTTCAAATACTCAAATTTAAGACACACATTCTCTGGCAGTAGTAAAGTGTATATTGTATTTTTGAAGAATTCACAGAACCCTTCAGAAGATGTTTGTGTAAAGTCAAGAAAAAAGTTAACTTGACACTGTAACTGAAGTCTGCTTCATGACTATTACAAAAGACCAAAAAACAGATAACTAACCTGTTTATTATAATCTAAATAAACACCAATAAGTTTTAGATAAACTGTCTGATGAATAGTCTAGAATATATCAAAATGATAAACACCATCTCCAAACAAAACTATCTGATGAATAGTCTAGAATATATCAAAATGATAAACACCATCTCCAAACAAAACTATCTGATGAATAGTCTAGAATATATCAAGATGATAAACACCATCTCCAAACAAAATTTTTAAATATTTGACTTAAGTGGAAAATAAAAAACAATAGTCCGGGCATTTGCCCAGGACATGCATTCTCAACTCTTTATTTATTTTACATAGTAACTTTCATCTCAAGAATTCCAACTTAATGTTAAAAATCTTGAAAATAACCAGAGGCAAACATTCTGCCTGATTCTCCTCAAAGATCTCTATAAGAGATTATGTACCCAACAAAATTTAAAGACCAGCTTAAACAATTATATTGGGTTGGCCAAAAAGTTCGTTCCGGTTTTTCCAAAACATCTTACCGGAAAACCCGAACGAACGTTTTGGCCAACCAACCCAATGCTTAACGAGTAACTCTTCTCTCTCTCTTTCTCTGTCTCTCGATCTCTCTCAATCTCCATCTCTCTCTCTCTCTCTCTCTCTCTCACACACACACACACACCACCCCTTCCAACACACACAAAAAGAAAACATACCAAATCGATTTTGGGGTCTAAATAAACAGGCAGTAAATAACTATTTAGCCTAATGTTTTTAAGTTACTGTCCTCTGATACATTTTTGGATACGCTCAAGTTTTGCTATACAATTAGTAAAAATTTTTTTCATTTCAGTAGTAATGCAAAAAATTTTAATGTAAGCGCTTTCTGGGCTATTGGGATGTCTGCTTTATGTCTGAGGATGCAAGATGATTTTATTTGCCATAATGTTTATTGATCACACGGTCAACGGGTAACAGAACTTACTGTTTGGTGAGCTTAGCAGAAATGGACTTAAGAGATAAAAAAGCCTTTTTTTTTGCGGTACACGGGCCTCTCACTGTCGTGGCCTCTCCCGCTGCGGAGCACAGGCTCTGGACGCGCAGGCTCAGCAGCCATGGCTCACGGGCCCAGCCGCTCCGTGGCATGTGGGATCTTCCCGGACCGGGGCACGAACCCGTGTCCCCTGCATCGGCGGGCGGACTCTCAACCACTGAGCCACCAGGGAAGCCACCAAAAAGGCATTTTTAAGCCAGTAAAGGTAAAAGGTAAATTGCATTGCAGATGGCAGAAGGAATATATATTTTGCAATATCTTGAGAAAAGGAGAGTGTTGGGTGACACTCAGGGAATTGGATTAACTCAGAGAATGATGTGGAACCTGTCAAGCGAAAGACAGGAGCAGGGAGCAGGCAGTGAGATGTTCACAAGGGGAGGCGTGACCCAGGTTCACTGATGCTGTCCATTGGAATGGCATTGGCTTCATAATTGTGTTGGCACTAAATGATATATTTATTTGATTTTATAGTTGTATAAGATCTGCAAAAAATGAGATTTCTATATAGGTTTATATTTTTACATATTCATATTAAATACAAAAAAATTTAAATATAAAAAAACTTAACTGAGGGCTTCCCTGGTGGCGCAGTGGTTGAGAGTTTGCCTGCCGATGCAGGGGACACGGGTTCATGCCCCGGTCCAGGAAGATCCCACATGCCACGCAGCAGCTGGGCACGTGAGCCATGGCTGCTGAGCCTGCGCGTCTGGACTCTGTGCTCCGCAACAGGAGGGGCCAAAACAGTGAGAGGCCCATGTACCACAAAAAAAAAAAAAAACTTAACTGAGTCTCCTGAATTCTTTTATTTACACACAGAAAAATGGGTTTTCTTATCAAATCTTACCATTCCTCTGAAACCTTCTTATCTGCCTTTCCAACAGATTGGCAGAGCAGGGACATTTGCTAAATTGTGACCAATTTAGCTAATTGCTAAATCATGACCAAAGCTGGGACCCCTGGCCCACACTTGCTGGCAGAAAATACAGTCTTGCAATGTATTCTTAAATATATAGATTTTTATCCAACAATATAATTGCTTATGGCTCTCTGAACAAAGGTTTCATAATGTTTGGCTCCAGCATTACAGCAGTAAAGAAAATAAAAATTATCATGCTGATTTAATGTATTCATTCATTCAACCATTATTTATTAAGTATACAGGACAGTGTAGTGGGTTCTGGAGATGCAGTGCTGAATTTTAAAGCAGCACCATGGCCTCTGCCTTCATGGAGCTTATGGTCTAGTGGAGAAAATCATTCGTAACCACACAATCACGCAGCCTACAAAGTAATAACCAATTATGGTATGAGTTCTGAAGTCACCTACTGCTGTGAGGACATTGCACAGATAACCAAGACAGGCCATCAACCTGATATTCTACTGCCAAAAAGGGGCCTTTGCTCTGATCAGAAAGTTGATGTAGACTAAATTTCTGGCTGTCAACACAAAGAACACAACCTGAAAAGTCACGCAAGTCACACTTTCCATAGTTGTTCTGAAGACCCACCAGTTGTCCAGGGACTTAGTTGACCTGATACTGCAACTTGAACAAAAGTTTCCCATTGAGGAGGAAGAGGAAAGAGAAGGAGAAGGAGAGAAAAGGGAGAAGGAAGGAAGGAAGGGAGAAAGAAAGAAAGAAAGAGGCTTCCCTGGTGGCACAGTGATTGGGAGTCTGCCTGCCAATGCAGGGGACACGGGTTCAAGCCCTGGTCCGGGAAGATCCCACATGCCACAGAGCAGCTAAGCCCTTGCGCCACAACTACTGAGCCTGCGTTCTAGAGCCTGTGAGCCACAACTACTGAGCCCACATGCCACAACTAGTGAAGCCCAAATGCCTAGAGCCCGTGCTCCGCAACAAGAGAAGCCACCGCAATGAGAAGCCCACGCACTGCAACGAAGAGTAGCTCCCACTCGCCACAACTAGAGAAAGTCCGTGTGCAGCAATGAAGACACAAAACGCAGCCAAAAATATAAATAAATAAATTTATTTAAAAGAAAAAAGAAAGAAAGAGGGAGGGAGGGAAGGAGAGAGAGAGAAAGAAAGGAAGGAAGGAAGGAAGGGAGGAAGGAAGAGAGAAAGAAGGAGGGAGAGAGAGGGAGGGAGGGAGAAAGAAAAAGAAAGAGAGAGAGAAAGAGGGAAGGAAGGAAAGAAGGAAGGAAGGGAGGGAGGGAGGAAGGAAGAGAGAGAGAAAGAAAGAGGGAGGGAGGGAGAAAGAAAGAAAGAAGGAAGGAAGGAAGGAAGGAAGAAGGAAAGGAGGAGGAGAAAACTGTGCGATGCAATGAACAGCATCTTCCACACCCACGCTCTCCATCGGCTCCCATCTCATGAAGAGTGAAAGCCAGTATCCTTCCAGAGGCCACAGGCCTAAGTGAACTACTCCCCCAGCCCCCAGCCCCTCGCTCTCCAGCCACGCTGGTCTCCTGGCTATTCCTGGAAGCCACCAGGAGCCCACCCGACCCCAAGGCTTTCGGGGAGTGATCTTCCCCTGGATATCCGCTCCCCCCGCAAATCTCGACTGCAACACCACAGGGGACCTCTGTCTTTTAATGTTACCCCCGTGTGGGCCAATGACGGCACACCAATGTGCAGTTAATAACTATGTTAAAATAGTTTTTGAAAATATATTGAGTACTTACTAGGGCTCAGGCACTGAGCTAAATGCTGCGCATGAATTATTTGTTTAATTGGTGCCGACACCCTGTCAAGGGTATTCTCACCCTGTGCTGCAGAAGGGGAAGCGGAGACTTAGAGAGATCAGGTAACTTGCCGGCGGTCACACAGGCGGCAAGGGGAATGACCAGGATTAGAGCAAGGATTCAAATCGGGAACACCTGTCTCCGAAGGTCAAGCTCTCAACCACTGTCTTATACGGCTCGCCCATTTAGGAAACGGAGGAGCTCTACAAAACACCAAACGAATGCGGTGTGTGTGGATAGCACATCAGTGGGCCACCCAGTCCAAGCATGACTGCTAGGGGATCTAGCAAAACCTAGGGAACAGGTGCATTGCGTCACCTTTATCGTAATAATAACAAGGAGGAGGAAACAGATGAGAATGACAGTGAGTGCAAAACCTTCCACTTACGAAGGATTTCCATGGGAGGCGCCGAGCATCATGCTTCAGACATACTCCTATAAATATTACTTCTTGGTTTTTATAAATATTGGTCAGCAGAGAGTTTGGGGTTTTACTCTGAGAACTATCTGAAGTGCAGATTACATATTACAAAGTACAGGCAGGTCCACACCCCTTCACTTTGTCAGTTGGCTTGTGGGGGGGTAGGTTTAGAGAACAAACTACAATGTGCACAAGCAGAAGGCCGTTCACTCTACAAGGAGGCAGCCCTGGAGGCAGCAGGAGACATGGTCTTCCCCAGAGGGCAGTGCTAGGTCTACTTCAGCCTGCAGACTAATGGACCCTTAAAGTCAAGTCGTAGGCCATGAACACCCGCGATAATTCTCACCAGGCAAGTGTCTTTAATGAATCTTACCAAACACTGTTTGTAGCCATTTTTTAAAATCTTAGTAAAGAGCTAGAAATGTCTTGAAACATTTTAACTTTCAAGAAGTTTAAAGCAATTGAGCTACGTAGAGTCGCTAGCAACAAGCCTTGAAAATGACAGTTTAGGGACTTCCCTGGTGACACAGTGGTTAAGACTCTGCGCTCCCGATGCAGGGGGCCTGGGTTCGATCCCTGGTCAGGGAACTAGATCCCACATGCATGCCACAACTAAGAGTTCGTGAGCTGCAACTAAGAAGCCTGCCTGCTGCAACTACAACCCAGCACACCCAAAATAAATAAATTAATAAATTAATTAAATTTAAAATAAAATTTAAAAAAATAAAATGACAGTTTAGATTTTCAAAGAGACTATCTTATGTTCTCTGACAATAATTAAATGTCTATTAAGACAGCTCCTAGTTATTGATAATAAAACCATGTCATCAGCCTATGGGATAATGCTTTCTATTCCACTTTCCACAACTAAAAACATGTGACATCTAAGTTGAGAAAAATGTTAGACTAAAATATGAGAAGAAATATCTAAAGGAAAGAGCGGTTGAAGTTGCTAGATGTCAAGCCCTGTCGTAGGCATTAGTGATACAAAACCAATAGAGACCGATTGCCACCCTGGATAAACCCCAAGCCTTGTGGAGAGAAGAGATCTAGAAGCAAATTGTTACAATATAGACCAGCGAGTACCAGGACCGAGAGAGGGGCAGATAGAGGGCAGGGGAATGACCAATTTGGCCTAAGGTGTCAAAAGAAGGCACCATTACACTAAATCTTAGAGAATAGTGGATTTTCCCAAGAGAAATAGATGGAGGGAACAAGTGAAATATTTAAAGAAAAAAGAACTGAGACATAGAACCTGCACAAATCTGATTACCTTCTCGTAGAAAGAAACTCCTTGGCAGGAAGTAGAGGGAGTCAAATCGAAAAGCAACATCATGGTTGACACCCACGCGCGGTTGTCCTCAACTGCGGTTGGTGAAAATGTCTGAAAACTGAATATGGCATCCCGGTAACCTAAATAAATCAGAACAAAGGATTTGGAAAAAAAAGAAAAAAAAAAGGAAAATGAAGGCTGAGCTCTTGCCTAAAGGGAATTATTTTGTTGTGAGTAAGAAAGAGAACTGCTAACTGATTGAAATCGGCATACCTTAAAAACTCGCTGCTGGCTAATTTAGAGGCTTCCTGTTTGGAGCCTCTACAGGACTCTGCATGTAGGCTAAATACTCTATCCATATGGATCAGATTCGCGAACAAAGAAAGGAGTGTTCTTCCCTGCATCACCATTTCCACAGGCTCTGTGATGCAGGGAACTTCTAACTACACCGTGGCAGCTTCTAAGGGAGGGAACATGATTACTCAATGCAGTGGTCATTCTGGACTGGGTCCGTCTGCCGTAGAGGGCATCACCGGAACAAGAAGTGAAACTTGAACGGTATCTGAGGGTTACGCGATAGTGACGCACAATTGCCAATGTTCTGACTTTGAAGGCCGTCTAGAGCGTGGAGGAGGTGCCCTTGTCTGCAGGAAACACAAAGTACTCGGCGGTGCTGGCGCCTCACAACAGCAACTAACTCAAAATATTCTGAAAAAGCTAAGGGCCTTGTACTATAATTGCAACTTTTAGGTAAATTTGAGATGGTTTCAAAATAAAAAGAATTTTTAAGTTTAAAACTTTAAAAAGTGAAAGATTATCTGTTCTCAAATGAACGAAACTAACAAGGTAATGGGTTCCTTTGGGGTGGGGAAGGGAACCCTTAATACCGTTCCAACCTACTCTGCTTTCCCATAAGTCCTGTTTATAGCAGAGCATGGAGGGGAGAAAAGCATAGAAATACTGCCACCTACTGGTGTAGAGCAAATATATTTAGGGTAAAAGAAAACAAATCCTGAGGCTTCCTCTGGACAGGGGAAGAATAAAGCTTTTTATGGGGATTGACTTTTAAAGGCTGTTGGAGACTGAGGCAAACAGGCCCTTTAACCTTGAGGCCTGCGTTAGAATTAAATCTGAGACTCAGAGCAGATGACAGATGGCTCTCTGGGTTTCAGATGTGTCCTGGGCGAATGGGGAGTTTAAGAGGAAGGGATACATTCAAGGGGTACAACAGAGACACAAAATTTTTCACTCCCCATCCCAGCAAACTTGGAGAAGATGAATTCTCTAGGAAAAAGAAGAAATGGGGGAGCTTCCCTGGTGGCGCAGTGGTTGAGAGTCCACCTGCCGATGCAGGGAACATGGGTTCGTGCCCCGGTCCGGGAAGATCCCACATGCCGCGGAGCGGCTGGGCCCGTGAGCCATGGCTGCTGAGCCTGCGCGTCCGGAGCCTGTGCTCCGCAATGGGAGAGGCCACAACAGTGAGAGGCCCGCGTACAGCAAAAAAAAAAAAATTAGAAATTAAAGCCACACACCCTTTCCCATCTGATTCTTCCTTTTTTTTTTTTTTTTTGGGTAGGGGATGGGGGGAATCTCACTTTTGGCTTCTCCCAGGCATTCTCACAGAAAGGCTTAACCAAATAAAAATAGGCTTTTTAGGAAAAAATTGCTTTGTAAGCAGTTTTATGTTTTGGTACTGGGGAGGAAATGAAAGGGTGTAATTAAAACATGTAGATGGAGAAGTAAATCAAAACATTGGTGGAATTGCTTTAACAGATCTGGGTATTTCAGCTTTTTCCTAAATGAAGACACTTCCCCCGGCCCCGACTTAGAACGTACACATCAAGGTATTCTTTCAGAATATAACGCACTGTTGTGGAAAGCACACTAAAGCAGGTAGAGGACCCCAGAACAGGCCGCTAGAGTCCCAGGTACGAATCTGTCCCTGAGTCTGTATCCCCTCTGCCTTCCCTGCAGGGTGGCTGAATCAGACAAGATAAAAATTGAGAAGCCATGTAAAACAACTTCTATGATAGCTATACTTAACAGTGCTCACTTCATGCCAGACCCCGTAAACTCACAGAAACCCGTTATGGTCAGCTGAGAAGCTGAGGCACAGAGAGGTCAAACAGATTGCTCAGAATCCCGGAGCAGTAGAGAGACTGGCTGTTTCTTGTCCTTTCTGGGCACAGGAGCAGAGCTAAGCTCTCTTCCCAGCCTTCCTTGTGTTTAGGTGCACTGTGGTCACCAGTAAAACAGCAGACACACAGGCGTCACCTCCAGGCCTGGCCCATAAAACTTCATACACGTGACCCGCATGCTGGTTTGCACTCCACAGGCTCAATGACGGTGACATGAGCTCCTCAGACGGCACTTACTGGGACGGCAAAGCAGTAAAAGCTAAAGACCCTGGACCCCCGAATCACTGCGAGGAGGAAAGCTCCGGCGCCAACCAGAAACACGTATACACCTTCCTGAGTGAAAAAAATCTATTGTATTTGAGCCATTATATATTTGGAGTTTGTTGTCAAAGCAGCAGTTTGTTTGTTACCCAAATTAATTCAAATACTAGGACCTTGAAGTGGGTAGTCCCAGCCAAAAAAAAAAAAAAAAAAAATTCAGGGCTTCCCTGGTGGCACAGTGGTTGAGAGTCCGCCTGCCGATGCAGGGGACGCGGGTTCGTGCCCCGGTCCGGGAGGATCCCACGTGCAGCGGAGCGGCTGGGCCCGTGAGCCATGGCCGCTGGGCCTGCGCGTCCAGAGCCTGTGCTCCGCAACGGGGGGTTGGGGGGCACGGCAGTGGGAGGCCCGCGTACCGAAAAATAAATAAATAAATAAATTCAAGCCACTGGCATTGGCTTAGTGGCCAGTGAGAAAATTGGTATCGGGAGCTGAAAAGTTGGAAAGCCGTGTTTCCCAGTGGCAGATCATGCGGTAAACCTGCTTCCTGCGGTAACGTGAAAGGCACAGCCACTGCAGCTCTAGAATGTTCGAGAAGAACTAGACTGACCCTGTGTGTTGGCTTTATCTCCCCCTTTAGCAAGATGTCATTGGTGCCTTCAGGAAAGAACTGGCCGGTCTGCAAGCAGAAATGAAAGGAAATACAGTTCAGAAATTTGGGTCCTGAAAGCCTGGGAAAGCTGACTACTTCTAAATCCCAAACAGTAAAAGATGTTAAGACTGAAAAAGGCTTTGAGCAAATGCTCAAGTCTCAGCCCCAAAGCAAAGATGAAGGATGTGGGCTTCCCCCACGACCTTATTGTTTTAACAACCTTTAGCTCAAGGTAGCTGCTCTTACGCTGACGGGGTAAGGAAGCAAGGATAAAAATTACTCACATCTACGTGGATGGACCTAGAGTCTGTCATAGAGTGAAGAAAGTCAGAAAGAGAAAAACAAATACCGTATGCTAACACATATATACGAAATCTTAAAAAAAAAAAATGGTTCTGAAGAACCTAGGGGCAGGACAGGAATAAAGACGCAGATGTAGAGAATGGACTTAAGGACACGGGTAGGGGGAAGGGTAAGCTGGGATGAAGCGAGAGAGTGGCATGGACTTATATCCACTACCAAACGTAAAACAGATAGCTAGTGGGAAGCAGCCACATTGCACAGGGAGATCAGCTCGGTGCTTTGTGACCACCTAGAGGGGGGATAGGGAGGGTGGGAGGGAGACACAAGAGGGAGGAGATATGGGGATATATGTATATGTATAGCTGATTCTTTGTTATAAAGCAGAAACTAACACACCACTGTAAAGCAATTATACTCCAATAAAGATGTTGAAAAAAACTTACATCTAGGATATCTAGTAAAAAATTTTCATTGTGGATGTTTATTGTGGATATTGGCACATAAAACTGGCTGCAAATGGGTTAGAAACCCACAAAGTTTTTAAGGCCAATGTATTGCCAAAGAAACGATGGAATCAGACTAAAAAAGTTTTTCGCTGTTTGAGTTTTTAAATAACCTTCAGACCTCTCAAACTTGTACTGGTAGAAATCAGGCCTTGAAAGCTATGCATTCTCCAAGTAGAGGAAACTGCCCATCACCTCCGCTAGATGAACCATGGAGACCCTCCAAATGAGAGTCTCCAGAAGGTGGAGCCACAGTCATGAGAACCACGCACAAAAGAATTCCTCCCAGAGGTAGAATTCGTAAGCCTTCTGGGTTTTTAGAGTAAAATTTCAACTACCTATTATTTAGTATTCCTTTCCTACAGTAAAAATGATAAAGCATTGCAAGATTATAAATGTTTTTGACACACACACTTAATACAGACCTCCTTTGATGGTTAACAGATTCTTTTATTAATAATCAAAAAGCTTCACACTTACAATATGAAAATAAATGCTTCTTTAATGAATAATCAAGTGAAAACGCTCCAGGACCTTACAGGATTTTTAGTATGTACCATGCGTACCTTAGAACAGAGGGCATTAGCTTGCTGGGATCATTAGGGTGTGACTGAAAAACAGAGACAGTAATTTATAAAACAGTTACCGAACAGCTTTCCCAAACAGTAGTTCCCCTGAAATTAAAACAGGAAACAAAATTTGTATTTATACCTAGTTTTAGATATGACTGACAACACACATCAATCTTAATTTTATGATTTTGATGTTACTTTTTAAAGGCACTCCACAAAAATTCAAATCTCATTGTAGAATCATGACCCTGAGGTGTGTAATAAAGTTGTAACTTCTCAATATCAAAGTTTAATTATTACACAACAGTTCGAGCAGCAGATACTATTTCACAGACAGTATTTGTTCTGCATCCTGTTCCCCTGCAGCACCAATCATGCTATGATTTTTGAAGCACGTCTATGACTACCAGCAGGCACTGCTGATTCAGTCAAAAAATCCTTCCTGGGTGAACAGTACTTGCTCTTTCCAGAAGAAACGGTTGTTTTACCTTTTCTGTTTCTTTTCTATTATGAAAAACAGGGCTAAACAGAATCTTATAGAGTCTCATTTTCTGCTGGATGATTAAAATCTCTACTCTGTATGTTATCTTAGTCTCTTAAAATCCAAAAGTGCAGTGGAGGACAGTATGCTTTCCCTTGTTCTCACATGATACAATCAAAGCAAAAATAGAGCCCCACAGAAATTTCAACATTGATTTTTTTTTTTAATCTTAAAGCTTAATGAGAGTCCAAAAGCTTTATATAAGTCAGTAGTCTCTGCATATCTTTGTTAGTTCATGATCTAGACTACTTGTATTCAAAAGCCCATCTTTCAAAAAGGTCCTATTTTCTCAATGGTCTGTTTACAGAGTTCACTGCCTTGTTTATAATATATAGGCATATATATATGTGTGTATAGGATATACGTAAGCAGCGGTCGCACAGCTGCCTTGTTTATATACACAGGCATATATATGTGTGTATAGGGTATATGTAAGTAGCAGTCACACGGCTCTCAGTTGTGCCCCATTAAAGCCATTTTACTGTGGTATAGAAAGGATGGCAATCATAGTCTCTGAAGTGTTTTCAATCCACAAGCACACACACATACACAGTTAACACTAGTCTCATCAACGCTGTCGACAATTCAGAAAGCCTAAATACTTTTCTAATTGAATTCTAAAAGAAATGTGCCTTGAATTTAAATTTTTTTTAAAACTTCAGTCTTTGATATTGAAACTGCTAAGTCACTCCATTTTTCCATGAAAAAAAAAAATAGGATAATAAAGTTAGGGGGAAATTTTTTTAAATGAAAAAATAAACTTGAGAAAACACCCTGTTACTAAAATAGGTTTAAGAAAAAACCTACATAGAGAAAATATTCCAATAGAAGGTAAAACCTGTGTGGGGTATCAGAATAGCATTACCTGTAATCGTCAGATTAGAAACAAATGAAATCTTCAGTGACAAAACCGTAAAATATATTAGGAAATGTTCAGTTGATAAAAAAGGAGAGAAGATGATGAAGAACACGGAACACCCGACACTGTGAAGCCAAGTACAGAAAGGACCCTGCTGCACTGAACAGCTCCATTTGCAAAAACCCAACAGAATGGAACTTGACTGCCCTGTCACTATATTAGGGATACGGTTTTCCCTTTATTGGAAAAACCAATAAAACAATATAAAGCTTCTATAGCGATTGGACATTTTCTAGAAGAAACAAAATACATCAAAATGGATGAAATAACTCAAAAACAAATCTTTGAAAACAAATGTTCCTCATAGAGGCGTGCTCCTGACTGCATCCTGAAACCAACGTGTCTTTCATTACTTGGCAATGCAGGCCCTGACCCAGGTCTGGTTCTCTTGAGAGGGATGCTTCACGAGCAGGCCCAAAAGAAGAGGGGCAAGCGTCTGGCTGGCAGATGTGTGGCCCATCCCTATCATTGACTTTATTAACTAGGCCCTAATTTGTCCACTTTGAGCACTTAGACAACACACATTTCTATGTTTGAGGACAAAATTTCAAAAAGTCTTTTTCTGTCCACAGAAAAATTCAGAGGCACGACTATTTCCTTCTCATAATAAAGCAATTCGCAATTAGCAATCAAGTTATATATATTTTTAATGACAAAATGGTTAGTGTTAACCCTGTAGAACCTGTGATCATAAGTAACTAAAGACCCCTGGGTGATGCCCACCCGAAGTAATACTGGACAGAGGATTACCTACAAAAGAGCAATTTTCAATAGAAAACTGAATATTTCCCTTGGGAAATAAATTTAATATTTTATTATTAAACAAATGGGGCAAAAGACCAGATTTTCTGTAACTGCAATAGAACAGGATTAGAAAGGCTTCCTTAGACACCCCAACAGTATAGGGATGAAACATCCTTCATGGTTTTATGATGAAAATTATAATCTCCTAACTATTGTAGCTCTCTGAAGAAAATGTTCAATCAAAAGATTAAATTATACAAAGCATTTAACATTTTCAAACAGTTGCCTAATAACAAGCTTTTAAAAGAGATTATTCACAGCACTAAATTATGTTTATCAACTATTTGAATAAGCCACACTCAGAAACACTACAGTGGAGCAGCTTACTGGTATGCGCGGTTCTCTGCACTACTACAAACATAGTCATAAAGAGCCTGATGCACTCAGGGTAAGGCTGACGTTTCACTTTTTGCAGGCCGTGTATCTCGCAGCTACGTTCTCCCAGCTGATTACATTCCAAATGGCTTTCAGATAATCAGGCCTGACATTTTTATACTGAAGGTAATAAGCATGCTCCCACACATCAATTCCCAGCAGTGGAATAAGACCTATTGGAAAGAAGGGGAAAGAAACAAAAGCTATGAATTTCACTCTACAACACTGCATCTTCTCGCTTTAAACTTTAATTCTCCTATGCACACAAAACTACCCTTTACAACATTCTCATCCATTTTTCAGTTTCTTACGTAAATAGGAAATTTGCATAAGAATAAATATCCTAGAAAAAGATTTTAAACTTTACTCTTTGGAAGAAAATGTGATAAATAGTAAAAATAATTAAAACAGACTTGGGAAAATCAACTAACCACAGTATTTTAACTGCTATTCTTAAAATATCAACAGATTTATCCAAGAGCCAATTCTCAGTGGTCCTCACTAGGGGTGTCAGGAAGGGTGTGTTCTCTTTGTGGGTGTGGCTGAGGACCTTCCAAAGGTGTTGAGCATTTGGGGGAGTCTATGGAAAACCTGCTCTGCTCCCCTGGGCTGATGTTAGTCACAGAGAATACAAAGCGTTTACGATTATACACACGTATAGCTGAGTCACTCTGCTGTAGAGTAGAAATTAACACAACACTGTAAAGCAACTCTACTGCAAATAAATAGAGAGCGTTTATGAGACATAATAAAAATTAAGTTAACAAGAAAAACTGAGTAAGGCTTAAGAAAAAGATACATTATTTAGTTTCTGAAAAGTGTGTGAAGAAGTAGTTAAATCTATAAAACATTCACTTAAGAAACCTCTCCAACTGAAAGCGCTCCACTAGGAAAACAAGCATCAACAAGCATGTCTAAATCAATTGTGAGGTGCGTCACTAATAACTTATAATTAAGGGAACAAAATTTATACATGATTTTCCCCCTAGATAAATCACCATAACTTTCATTTATCTTTATTCCAATGGGCTTTCTTCAAGCAGGAGAGAAGAAGGTGTTGCTAGGACTGACCTGCCAATCACAGCCTCCTCGGTCAGGTACCTGACTCTTAGAGCACTCAGGGCTCACACATCTTTGGTTGCTTTTCCAAATTCTGTGGCATCTCACTTTCCCTAAAGAGCTGTTTAGATTCTGGCTAATCTGAACATACCCAGGTTCGTGAGTCACGTAAGCAAGTCTCCGGACATGTGTAGAGGTAGAAAACATGGCTGAGACCTACTGCTGATGGATGCTAAGGTATCACCTCACATCAAAGTTCCAGCAAACTGCTGGATTCTTATGACTATTTCCTAAAGAGCTTCTGCTTCCATCTGGCTCAACATAAAAAAGGATTTGGTGAACCCAGCCTGCAGCTTCTAAGCCCAATCTTTTCCTACGCCAAAAAATCCTCAGGAAGGTAGATGTCTGGAAACCTGAGCTCTGGTCGCAGTTTGACCACAGGTGCTCAGCAGAGGAGTTCAGAGTCCAAGCTCTGAAGTCAGACTCAGACTATGTGTCTTTTCCTCCTTCATGTTGTTTATCTAATTTTAGTTTTTTATTCTAGTGCATATAATTATTATGTAGGCTGATACGAATTCTCTGTCAAATGAAGCAGAGTTTATGTTTAAAACATGTTTTGTTAACATATCTGTAAAACTACACGTGCTCATTTTATAAAATATCAAGGACTTGGAAAGATTTTTGCTCCCACAAGACTCTGGGTATCATCTACTAAGATCTGTTCAATTTAGTACGTGCTCAGGGTAGGTTTAAACACTGCTAGTCTTCCGTATTTCACGGTAAATGCTTTATAGTGAACCATCTCTCCCGAATAAACGTGTAATAATTCTTAAGCCTAACCTGTTGTCCCTTGCAGGGGATCCTGGTTAGAACAAGCAGCAATCTGTAAGCGTCCCTGTTCCTTACTGAAACCGAGCCAGCCCCAGCCTGAGCCTTGGACACCAACAGATACGGCGGTCAACTTCTCCTTAAAGTTCTTGAAGGAACCAAAGTCATGTTTGATGGCTTCCAGCAACTCCCCTATTAAAAAAAAAAACCCCAAAACCACTCACAAATGAACAGATGGCAACAATTACAATAAAATCTTTTATTATATAAAATATATCCCAATATTCTTGTCATATGGCCCCAGACACAACTAGAAACACATGGAAAACACTACATGACCCAGTGAGCCTACAAAACAGTGTTATTCCTGTCCTGACACCAGGGTCATAACATCTCACGATTTTAATTTACATGTTTGTTGCTGAAACATGTTAAAGGGATTTCTTCACTCACAGTGCTGTTTCCATAAGGAAAGAAATAATATTTTTCATTAGCTTTCTTTTTTCCCATCAACAGAAGATTTTACTTTGACTTCTACCCTACCTACTCTATGTTTCAATTTGGGAATAAAATGTTATGGGTGAGATTTGCTGCTTCTCCAAGGCAGCCTAGATCTTTCCTATCTCAATTATATCATTTTAAAAAGAGTGATGTTGGGGCTTCCCTGGTGGCGCAGTGGTTGAGAGTCTGCCTGCTAATGCAGGGGACACGGGTTCGAGCCCTGGTCTGGGAGGATCCCACATGCCACGGAGCGGCTGGGCCCGTGAGCCACAACTACTGAGCCTGCGCGTCTGGAGCCTGTGCTCCACAACAAGAGAGGCCGCGATAGTGAGAGGCCCGCACACCGCGATGCAGAGTTGCCCCCGCTTGCCACTAGAAAAAGCCCTCGCACAGAAACGAAGACCCAACACAGCAAAAATAAATTAATGAATGAATAAACTCCTACCCCCAACATCTTATAAAAAAAAAAAGAGTGATTTGCCTATTAATGAACTAAGGGTGCACTTTAAGAGTTACCACCCTTTTTATTCTGTAGCAATACAGAATACAGTTCGAGACTGAGCACATCAACTAAGTCAACCAGGCCCAAAGTATCACTTCTCTTACTTTACTGGCTTAAAAGTAATCATCTGTTATAAGCACAAATGATGGAATAAAGTGGTACCGGATAACACAAAATGGCAGAGTACCAAAACCTGTTGGCTGAATACAGGTGTATCTGGTATTCTGGTAACTCACAACACCTCAAAAGCATTAAGTCACGGTCTGAAGACCTAACTCAGAAAAAATGAATTGTCCAGCTTCCCATACTTATTCCCCCATTCGTCTTTACTTCCAAATGAAACTGCTTATTTCAAGTGCACAAGATGCCTTCTAGAACATGATTAAAAACAAAAAAATGCCACAGAAACTTGAGGTACTTGCCAGAAGAGCAGAAACAAAGGAGGAGAGCTATATTTACACCCCACACCTTCCCTGGGGTGGGGAGGATAATTAAAGTTCTGGGTCTCTGCGTGCTCCACAGGAGGTCAAGTAAACAAGCAGTGGACAAGATCACCGGCTCCGTACTCCCTTGTTACCTGCAGTTGTCCCGGAAAACCTGATTTTCCGGGACAACTGACTTTTTATCAGTTAGAAAGAGTAGTAAACAACAGCAAAAGGCACTATTCTATAATAACACTTAATTTTTAAAACAGCCCTATTATTATCCCCATAGCATACAGATGAAGAAGGTAAGGTACAGAATGGCTAACATCTTGTTCCAGGGCCTAGAGCTAGTAAGTGAAAGCTCACCTTTTCTAAAAACAAAGTTTCTCAGTCTTTCCCTAATGTACAGTACGTTTCAACAGAAAGGTGACACTGTATGTGATACTGTGCGTGTGTATAAAATCTGACGATATAATTCCCTGAATGTATTCTCCACTCTTGCACGTGTCCCTTTGAAAGTTACAACTTTGTCGTACTGCTTGCTGTGAAACACATGCCATTATGACACCTCAGGGAGAATTAAAGGTAACTTAAGAAAATCAAGTCAATCCTATCGTGCACAAGACGTAGCTAACGTTGCACCAATCTAAACCAACCTTTGGGTTCTCCACCACCGTTAGGGCTGAGATTTGTCCAGAAAATGCTATGATTGATGTGGCCTCCACCGTTGAACTTTATTGCAGGCTGTAGAGCTACCTGAGCTGTAACATCACCTGAAAGGTTAAAATAAAAACACATTTTTTTAAATTCTTACTTTTTTGACCATTCTATACACTATTTTTTTTCTTTGTAAAATATTAGATAATTGGACCATTGTAACACCCCTATTGGTCCCAAAATTTCACAATTTCAAGACTCTACCCAAAAAAAAACCTTCCCCAAAATATTTGTCCCAGCGGATTTTCAGTTCAATTAATAATGTACCAAACAACTAGTGAGAAGCCAGCAGGGGTGACAAAGCTAGTAGAAAATTCACTCCTGGGCTTCAAAGAACTCGGGTTTCTTGGGTAGAAAAGATTTCAGTAAATGAAATAAAAAGACAGAAAATAGTGGAATGCTATAAAATAGATGGTTCCGTATACAGACCACATGGAAAATGCTCAACTCCCATTTTCTAGATAGACAACCATCCACCGGGAAATACTTCAATGTTACATTAACAGAAAACTCAGCTTGTTCAAAACTGAACCCCTGATCTTCAACCCCAAACTTACTCATCCAAAGGCCTTCCCCACCTGAGTGAGTGCCAGCTGTTTTCTCAGGACATCTTTGATGACGCGGTCATTCTTCACGCTAGTCCTCTCACACCCCACATCAGCCCACCAGCACACCCACCAGCAAAGCCAGCTCTGGAAAACACCCAGAACTTCACCCCTTCTTCCTGCCCATGGTGCCACCAGCAGCACCTCCGCCCCACACTCGTGCCCCTGTCTCTCACTGGTCCCCTGCTTCCACTCCTGTCGCTACAGTCTATTCTCAACACAGTGGCCAGAGGGCTCCTCTAGACCCCCACTGATCACGGCACACGTCTGGTCAAACCCCTCTGCAGGCTGCGCTTCTCAGAGTGAACCCCAAGTCCATACGATCGGTACAGAGGTGCACGTCATCCGACCCTCTGCACCTCCTCGCTGGCCCAGCTCCGGCCACCACGGCCTCCTGGCGCTTAGGCAACAGGCCTGGCATGCTCCCGGCTTAGGGCTTCCACTGACCACTGAGGCCTTTGCTGGAACACTTCCTGGAAACAGTCTCATGGTTCACTCCCCCATTTCTCCTTCAAGTCTCCACTGAAACGTCAACCTCATCAGAAGGTTTCTCTAACCACAATGTAAGATGGGCAATCCCTGCCCCACGTCCAGACCACTTCCCCTACTTTGTTTTTCTCGGTAGGACTTCAGCCCCGCACGCTCCACATTGACTTGTTCACGTGTCTCCGCTAGGAGGGAGGCTCCAGCGAGGATAGGACTTTTGTGCACTGCCGCGTCCCTGAGGGCCAACGGGCTGCCTCACGTGCAGCAGGCACTCGTGGATGCCGAACGGAGCTCCACAGAAAGAAAATTCTGACCTCTATACTTAAAAAGAATGTCATATTGGAAGCTGTTTTTACTACCTTGCTAAACATGGAGGCAAAACAAAATATTTTTCTTGATGCCTTCAAGAAGCTACAGACTAACGGAACTATTAGGAAAAATGGGAATTCCCTTATTCAGTTAAGTATTAAGTTCTTATGACTCACAAGATACCAAGAGGCAAAGTGAAGGGCACAGAGAACCACTGAGATCTCTGCCCTTGGGCGGCTTACATAATAGCAATACAAGTTCCCTATTTCTGTTGTTGGGACACATGCCAAGAACACACGTAAGAAATGTCGCTTTCTAAAAAAAAAAAGAAATGTCGCTTTCTGAAACAATAAAACCTCCAGTTTTTAGCAATTCAGAAAGGCGGAGAGGACCAATGATATCTGAATACACAGATAATCTCTGAGAGTTCTGTTTAAGATGTCAACTTTTGTTGTCGTTGTTATGTTTATAAAATAACTTTCTGACAGATCAGTGTTTCCCTTACTGATTTTTCTTGGAGAATCACCCTAAAAATAAATGTAGGCTTTATATTGTTTTTTAATAAGTCAACAATAACTAAATATTTCTAATGGGAAAGAAACATGTTTCTTGAGAACTAGTTTAATCACAATCTCTTAAAGTTTACTTAATCATTTTTCAAATTTTAATAGAAATTTTGGGGGGGTTAATATCTGCTTTTAAGAACACTTTTCTGAAGCTCAACATTTTCACTGGCTTCACGGCCAGTTTTCTCTGTTGAATACAATAAAAGTTAAGTACTTTTGTTTGAAAAGTATCTACATACTTAAATGCGGTAAGATTGATGATGTTATTTTCCTTACTTAAATGCGGTAAGATTGATGATGTTATTTTCCTTACTTAAATGCGGTAAGATTGATGATGTTATTTTTCCCAAATTTTCAAACATGAAAATTTAACTCCTTAATGATTTTTAAAATTATTTTTTAAATAAAAGAAAGCTCTACAGACATTCATTAACTTATAGGCAATACAGTACAATATAATATAGTAAAGCCTTTTTTCCATTGGCTTTCATTAAACAAGCAAAGCTTTGATTGCACAAGGACTGAAATTAAGCTGTTTTTAAAATATTGAAGAGAAGGGTTCACGGATGTCAGATGTTGTCATGCAGGAAACAGTTTCACAACTGGGAATTATCCCAGCCTCTCCCCATTACCACATTCTTCCCGCATTTGTTTTGTCCTAAATCACAGAACCTCTTCCCGTACTCAGAACCTTTTCCTTTACCGTACTTGCGGTCCCTCTGATGATCACAAGTAAATCTTGGAGAATGTGGTAACTTCCTCTTCTTTTTGTTTACCTATTACCTCACACACAGACTGAAATACTACATTTTTCCACTAGATGTCCCCACTCAACAAGATGTCAGTCTAAAATTCGCTCAACAAATTTCACAGGACTGAAATTCGATAAAAACATATTTAAGAAAAAAAATACACTTTTACCTGAGCAGTTTCAGCCATACATATAGCCTGGAAACACGCCTGTCAATTATTTCCCTCGTGCAAACCACTAACATTACTAACCTTAACAGATTCGAAGTGTAATGCTATTTTGTACAGAAAAGTTAAGACTCCCATACACGCCCCCAGATGAAAAACACAAAAAAAGTCCACGCACGACTGGTTTTGTCACCTGAGCTCCTTTAAAAAACAAATACCAACTCCGTATTATACTTTCACTTAATTCCAAAGATTAGCAAATAAATACAAGCCTGTCTCAGTTCCCCCGCGAAACGGCTCTTCTCCTTGTGAATTCTGCTCCCTAAGTCAACGCGCGAACACGTGCAGCGGTCCTACTGAAAGCAGGGGTGGGGCTTTACGCAGACCCGCCTCGCCTCCACGGTTCCCTGTAACCGGTTTCTCGAAGTACGGCCGCCCGTCACCCACCCTTCTCCAGCGCCTCCCGATATTTCTCCTCGGCGATGTTCAGGTTGTTCACGTAGGCCGCGTGGTGCTTGCTGTGATGCAGCTGCATTATCTGCGCGTTGATGTGGGGCTCCAGGGCGCCATAGTCGTACGGCAGGTCGGGGAGGCTATGCTTCCGCCGGGAGCCCAGAGCCCCCAGGCCCGGCACCAGCTTCCTGCTTGCGCTGGAAAGACAGCAAACACAGCCCGATCAGCTGACGCGGGCAGCAACCGTTAAGCCGCGTGCCCGGCTCCGCAGACCCGGCTAGAAGGACCCGCACCCCTGGGGGGCCTTCCAGTCGTTGGCCCCCTCGCTGTCCAGTCTTTGCCATTAAACTAACGCTGCGGTCCAGCGCCTCGGCGGCACCTGGACGCGCTGAGCGGACACCTGCCCTCAGGCCCGGCCTCTCGCCACGCCCTGCGACGCCGGGTCCCCGAAGGTGCCCTGGACCCCGCGGGGCCGGCGCGAGAAGTTAGGCAGAGCGGGAGGCGGTGGGGGACAGCGGCGGCCACCGCGCCGACCCGCCGAGGCCACCGCCCGCGCCTCTTCGCTCGTGGGGCCGGGGCCGCGTCCCCGCTGCGCACGCCGCCCGGCGCCTCACCTGCACGCCGCCCGGCACAACATGGTGGACGCAGCCCGCAGGCCTCTTGGAGCTCGAACCGCAGAGCCGCGCTGACAGCCGAGGATGGGCTTCAGCTGCGAGCTGCGCAGCAAGTACACCACCGCCCCCCGCGGCCCCGCCCCCTGCGCCCGCCTCGACCCCGCCCCCTGCGCTCGCCGCTTCCAACTCGGGGGCACAGGGGGCGAAGGGCCCCGAGCCCGCGCTCTGGGCCCAGGGAACGCGAGGAAGGGAGACCCGGCACTTTCCCCAGCGGCCAGACGAACCGCGGTGCCTCCCTGCGCGCTTCTGGGCGTATCGCCAAAGGAAAGGCCGCCGTCCCCACGCCGTGTGAGATGGTCCGGCCCCAGGCTCCGCCCCACGAAGGTACCTCCCAGCGCTGCCCGCAGGTGGAGACTCAGCTTGCGCCTGCGTGCGAGGGAATTGTTGGGAGCAGAGTCCTCGCAGCTTCCCTGCGGTTGCGGGGTGGCAGCCTCGGGGTCCGGTGACCGCCCCCACCCCCGGAAGGAAGACTCGTGTTTCCCTGAGAGGCCTCGGAGCGCCCCAGCGGGCCTGTGAGGTCCCCCAGGAAGGCGGGCCCTGGCGCTGGTATGGTTGTAGGGCCAGTGTCCCTCCAACCACTGCCCGGAGTGACCTTTCTTTCCCAGTGAACTGACCTTGGGAACTCCGCCGTGCGCTCACGACGTGTCAGGGACTGCGCTGCAGGGTTTACATACATTTATCTTTATTTCACCCCAGGAGAAGTATCATTTATTCCAGGTGACGGTTAATGAGCTCAAGGAGCTTGATGAGCACGTTGCCCTGGTCACACTGTTAATAAGTGAAAGAGTCAGGGTTAGAACCCAAAGTTCATACTTTCTTGATCACCAGGCCTTAGCAGTCAAGTCTTCAGTGCTTGTTGGGAGAATATAAAAGAAGTACAACAGAGGATTCTTTCCTGCAGTGTCCTATATCTAATGAGCTGTAAGTATCAAACGCTTTCTCAACAATTAACAAAACAATCCTGAATTGTGTAAATCCTCCCTGTAAAGAAGTTAGGAAAGCTTTACACTGTTACTGGCCTGAGTTGGGCCTTTACTGAATAGAATAAAATGAAAGGAAGCATATAATAGGTGCCGAATAGAGTTTCAGTTACTTTCCTCCACCCCCTTCACAACCCTCACCCCACCCCTGCCCCAAGGATGACTAAGCTTTGGGAGGACAAGGGAGACAGAAAGGGGAACCACGGAGCAGGGCTTCACAGAAAGGGCGGGGCTTCCTGACAGGTGAATGTAAGAGCATGTCACCAGATGCAGGAGGAAATTCAAGTTGGGACCAGCTGATGGATGTCCTTAAAACTCAAACATGTGATTGGTAACAGGAAACTGAAAAGCACTTTAGCTGAAGTGAAGCACATTGAAAGCAGTTTTTCAGGCGAGCAAGTCTGGCATTGATTTGAGGGGCAGGCTAGTTAGAAAACTGTTGCATGAATCCTAGCATGAGGTTCTAAGAGCCGGTTTTAGGGTAATAGCTGTGGGAACTGGAAGGAAAGCATTCTGAAGGATGGGACAACAGAATTCAGTGACAGGTCAGTCACTAATAAAAGGGCTTGTTCCAGTGAGAACAAAATATCACTATTAGGACACTGAGCCCAGTCAGGCCGCATCGATGTACTTCTTGTTTGTACTAATGATGACACCTCGAGATTTAAATTGACCACGCTCCCCCCACATGCCCTTCTGAGCATGCAACAAAGACTGGGGTGTGGGGAGGTGACATTAGCAGTCAAGTAAAAGTGTCTCTAACATCATATCTCTCATCAGCTACACCTTCCAGAAGACGACCCCAATTGCAAGAGTAACCAGGATTGTGACCAAGGGTTTGGGGGTTACAGGAGGTATTGAGAAATTTCTTACACTCAGCAAACAGGCCTCTTTTTCTTTTGTAGTTGACCACTATAAGAAGTACTCATTCAGTTGGCCCAAGGTGTTAAATTACTGTTGACTGGAGTCTGTCCCAAATTCCTCTGGCCAGCTCAGGATGTCATCTGCCACATCTGGGCACCATAATCATGGATTTCCCTTCAATAAACTTCCCAAGACTACTTCACAGCCACCTTCAGACCCACCACAGTCTGGATCAACACATTGGCTGGAGGAGGAAAAATGTGGGTTGAGAGGAATTCATTCTGAGCTAGTTATTAATTGCATTCGTATTCTAATAACAGATCCAGCTGCAGTGTCTCAAACACAGAAGAGCGTATTCCCTCGTAAAAGAGATCTGGAGTAGGTAGTCCAGGGCTGGGATGAAAGTGCCGTGAAGTCATCAAGGAACCAGTTTCCTCTGTCCTCAATTTGCCTCATGATCCATTAAAGCTTCTAGAGCACCAGCCATCTCACCTTCTTTCCATGAAGAGGGAAGGACAAAAGGTGGGCCTCCCTTTTGTCCCTGTCTCCCTTTTAAGGATCCACTCTAGTAGATTCACCCAACAAATTCCAATCAGAATTTAGGTAGAAGGCTGCACCTAACTACAGAGGAGGCTGGAAAACATAGTCATTTAGCTGTGGACATTTCCAGTCTGAAAAAATGTGGAGGACTTCCCTGGTGGCACAGTGGTTAAGAATCCGCCTCACAATGCAGGGGACACGGGTTCAAGCCCAGGTCTGGGAAGATCCCACATGCTGTGGAGCAACTAAGCCCGTGCACCACAACTACTGAGCCTGCGCTCTAGAGCCCGCGAGCCACAACTACTGAAGACCGCGAGCCTAGAGCCCGTGCTCCGCCACAAAGAGAAGCCACCGCAATGAGAAGCCCGCGCACTGCAAGGAAGAGGCGCCCCCGCTTGCCGCAACTAGAGAAAGCCCGCGCGCAGCAACAAAGACCCAAAGCAGCCAAAAAATAATCAATTTTTTTTAAAAAAAAGGAAAAAAAATGTGGAATTCCTTAACTAAAGGGAAAATGAATAGTGGATTGGAAAATAGTCTCTGCCACATATCCTTCTACAAGACATATTTTCACATGCTTGGTTATGAGCTCTGACCATTCATGGAATGACTTTAGCTACACTCTCTCTTTTTTCTCTCTTTTCCTTTTCGTCCCTTGTATCACAAATCTTACGCAGGCAGGAATCTAAGTGAGAACTGCCGGACCAACTTCCCTTTGCGTAACTGGGATTGCTAATAGTACCAAGAGTAGTACTTAAATTGCCAAAATGAACTCAGTGATCTAGGCTAAAACAGAAAATGATGGTAGAGATATAGTATCATTAGCAAAGGTTTCAAAGTGAGCTTTTCCCCCACATCATCGGGCTAATTATAATTAGATTGCATCCTCAAAGAACACATTAACTACTAGAACGGAAAGGGGAAGCTTGGCTCAGAATGGAAGTGTTTTATTGAACAAGATGGGTGGTCAGTTGATGGTATCCACAAAGGGCGAAGGGAACTGATGTAATTGAGTAGATCCTTAGTGTGTGCTGGGTACCGGTTCTAATGCTCCACATCATCTCGTAATTCACACAGCATCTCTGTAGAGTGGCTTATTATTCCTCTTTTGCACAAAGATAGTGACTTGACCAAGGTCACACACAGAGCCAGTAGGTAGTAGAGCTGGGCTTCAAATGGACTGCTCTATTAACACTGACATCACTGTGCCTTTAAACAGCTGCCACACCCTCTGCCACATCCCTTGCACCCAATAAAGTTGAACTCAACCCTGTCTTGTTTGCAGCTCAGTGTTTGAAACTTCCCCATCCTATGCTGTTTCCCAGCTTATTCCTGTCTTCTCAACTCCTGATTCATCTCCGGCCTCATCTCTTGCAAATGATTCAGGTCCTAGCTCTTGGCCCTGAGGCTTGAACTGGTCCTCTGTTCTCCCTTGGGTCATTCGCCCCTTCAATCACATTTGCTTCTTAGCCTCAGGGAAGACCCTGCTTCCTGGAGCTTCCCTTGGCACCATCCCACCTGACTGACTTTCCCACCCTTGTCTATGGAGAGAATTAGACTGGCTGGCCATGAACCTGAGAAACCAGAACAGAATGGACGAAGGGTGAAAAGAAAGGTGGTCTCCTAGTTAGAGTCCAGGAAGTGCCTCCATAAGATCCCTCCATAAAAACGAGGCAATGTCCGCCCCTTCAGGGGAATGAACAACCCACCATCATCATCACTCCAGGCGTGTCAGTCAGGGTTCTCCAGAGAAACAGAACGGCTAGGTTGGGTGTATATATCAAGAGAAAGATGTATCATAAGGAATTGGCTCATGCAATTACGGAGGCTGGCACAACCGAAATCTGTAGTGAGGCCCAGCAGGCTGGAGACTCAGGAGAGCCAGTGGTGCAGCCAGTGTGAAGGCAATCTGATGGAGAATTCCCTCTCGCTTGAGGGAGGTCAGTTTTTGTTCTACCTAGGCCTTCAACTGATTGGATGAGGCCCACCCACATTTGAGAGGACAATCTACTTTACCCAGAAATTCACTGACTTAAATGCTAATCTCATCCAAAACATCCTCCAAGTTGACACCTTAAACTAACCATCACACCAGGTAAAACACAACATGGGCAAGGCATTCTGTGTAAGGGGTGGGGAGATTTGTTAGTCATTAAACCACAGAATTCCAATTAATAGCCCAGGATTTATCATGGAGTGAGGTTGAATTCACGGGCACAGTTCTAAGAATAACTCTCAAGAGCTACCCAAGATGAACTGACACTGACCACTGAGGGCAATGACCAAGCAGAAGGAGCTCAGGCCAGCTACGTCTTCTGGCCAGCATACGCCAGGGGCTGCATCCCCACCCTGAGGGATGCAGAGGAGGTATGCAGGATGCACGGCCTCACATACCACAGAGGTTCATGCCAGCACTTGGTCCATCTCAGGCACGTCCCAGCACACTCCCCATCCTGGCCTGCATCACCTAACTCTGGTGCTGGCTTTCATCTGCACTGGCCCTTTGGTGGGTAATTGGATAAAATTGCGTACAATAAGCCTGCAGGTATTTTTAACCTTAAGATATTAATTTAGTTTAAGGAACTAGTCAGCTTTTCGTTGGCATAAGGTGCTCTGGCTGACTATGAAAGGAGGCTGATCAGTTACTCTTTCATTGCGTTTGAAGAGTAGCCTCTCAGTGATGCACAAACCAGCCGATCTCCTGCTCTCCACATTCGCCCCGAGCACTCCGGTCCCCCTTGGGCAGGTATCTTAGTTTTATCCCAGACCAGTTTAGAACTTAATTCAGCTCTCACGGGCTGTATTGTGTCCCCACCCAGATGCATGTGTTGAAGTCCTAACCTCCAGTACCTTAGAATGTGGCCGTATTTGGAGACAGAGACTTTTTTTTTGTATCAGGCACTTTTAAATTTTTTTTAATTTATTTTTAATTTAATTTTTATTTTATATTGGAGTATAGTTGATGTACAATGTTGTTACTTTCAGGTGTACAGCAAAGTGATTCAGTTATACATATACATTTATCCATTCTTTTTCAGATTCTTTTCCCATATAGGTTATTACAGAATATTGAGTAGAGTTCCCTGTGCTACACAGTAGGTCCTTGTCGGTTATCTATTTTATATATAGTAGTGTGTTTATGTTAACCCCAAACTCCCAGTCTATCCCTCCCTGCCCCGCCATACTAAGCAAGTCAGACAGAGAAAGACAAATATCATATGACATCACTTATATGTGGAATCTAAAAAAAATGATACAAATGAACTTACAAAACAGAAACAGACTCCCAGGCTTAGAAAACAAACGTATGGAGACAGAGCCTTTAAAAGGTAGTTAAGGTAAAACAAGACCACTGGGGTGAGCCCTAAACTAGTGTGACTGGTGTCCTTATAAAAAGGGGTGAGGACACAGGCCACGTGAAGACACAGCAAGCAGCAGGCCGTCTACAAGCCAAGGCGAGAGACCTAAGAAGAAACCAACTCTGCCAGCACCTTGATCTCAGACTCCCAGCCTCCAGAACTGTGAGGAAATAAACCTCTGCTGTTTAAGCCACCCGGTCTGTGGTGTTTTGCTACGGCAACCCAAGCAAACTAATACAGCAGGTCAGTAGTTTCTGTAAGCCAATCTGGTTATCAAAATGTCAGCCATTGTGGAGTTTATCATCGCAATCACAGAGTCTCCTTCCCACCTGGGACTCCCGCTGGCCCTCCCCTCTCCTTCAGAGGCTGGCTGCACCCACCTGCAGGGAGAGGAAGGGGAGTCTGCACTCCGGAGGGATGGCCCTTCTCGGAGGGCTCCCACCTAGGTGCCACCTGGCCCCAGGTCCTAGCGACGCCAGCTCCAGCCACAAGGGGCCGAGGGAGAAGTGCGGTCTCTCTTGGCCTGACTCAACTGCATTTTAATGGTCCCCACATATGGCGAGTTTTCGTAAAGGAGACATGTCTGTTTCAGCCTCACCCCGACTGGCTCTCAGCCACAGACCCCCCCACCCCTGCCCAGGCTGTTGGCCCCCGGCCCCTGTTCCGGGTGAATGCTCCTTTGACCAGTCATGCAGCATCCAGGGCGGCCTGGTTCATGCTTCCTCACCACGCTCCCTTTAAGACCAGCTGGTGCCCACACCTTCAGAAACGTGGTGACGAAAAGTGGGCTCTGAGGACTTCCCTGGCGGTCCAGTGGTTAGGACTCCAGGCTTCCACTGCAGGGGGCACAGTTCAATCGCTGGTCAGGGAACTAAGATCCCACATGCCAAGCGGCGTGGCCAAAAAAAGAGAAGTGGGCTCTGGTGTCCAAGTTCACCCTCAATGAACAAGCTGCATTCACCCCCTGACCCCCTTTCTCCAAGGCCGTGAGGGGGGAGCAAAACTGGGAAGGATCAAGCCCGACACTGTTAAAGCCCGAGGCAGCTCTTATTTCTCCTCAGTCCCTCTTCTGTATTTCCTGATGGGAAAAGCGACCAAACCTGCCCAGCGCGCCCAGAACAAGAGCCTTTCCACCTCTGCGCCAGGCTTCGGGGATTTCATAATCTTGCTTTCGGTAGCAGCTGCCACTATTAATTGAGTTGGAGGGTAGTTGAGAATGGATTTCAACGAGTGCTTTAAACTTCACGTTCTACTGTTGCTCATTAAACAACCTGCACGGACTGTCCTCTGGCTGCTGAGCTTGCTGTGAGCTCGGGGTAGAACGAGCCATTGCCCTCACCCTCGGGAGCTCCGTCATAGTCCTGCGGAGCCTGTCACCCAGGAAGGATAGTGGTGTCTGGGGGTGCTGACAGGAAGGCCTGAGGCCACTCAAAGACTGGAGACTGGGGTCAAAGGCCAGAACCTAGAGAGCAGGGGGTTCAACCTCAACCTCAGCGCTGCTGACACTTTGGACCAGATAACCCTCCCGCTGTGAGGGCTGTCCTGTATATTGTAGGCTATTCACCTGCCGCCCGGCCACTCCACACTAGATGCCGGTAGCCCTCACCCACCTCCACTCGTGACAATAAAAATGCCTCAAGCGTGGCCAAATGTTTCTTGGGTGCCAAGTCATCCCAGTTGAGAACCACTGTCCTAGAGGTAAAACTATTAACAAAAACGTCAAACCAAGTGAGTTAGTCGGCAAAGAGATGCCAGATCACGAAAAGCAAGGTTGAGGAATAGAATGAGGGACCAAGAAGGGCTCAGAAGGAGATCAGAGAGGTCCAGGCGCCAGGTGGGTGATGCTCTGGGCACAGTTGGCCCGTTGCATATGATGCTACCCCAGCCCTTCCATGTTCAAGTCTTCTCAGCCTCAATACAGTCCTGGCCTGAAGCTTGGTCTGATGAACTTCCAATTAGTAGCAAGACAAATAACTTCTAAGGGAGATTAAAGAAGTTTTTAGTAACTGTTACTAAGAAAAACATAGTTGCAGAAAACCTATAAATTGGAGCAAAGTTAGGCTAAACGATGCCAACAATCTGGGAAAGAATGTATGTACCTGCAAAAAAAAACAACCATACATCATCACCCACAAGTTTCTCAATCAAAAGGGTAAACACAGTTGTGAAAAATTACTAACGTCCTTTGGGAGGCATTATTTGAGTAGCTGTGAGCAAAACATTGGGGCATTGGGCAAAGTGGGAAAACAGGACAGTGAACCAGATTTTCTTTCTCTTTCTCTTTCTCTCTCTCTCTCCCCCTCCCTCCCTCTCTCTTCCTTTCTTTCTTGACATCAATGGTTTAATGGAAGGGGGAGGGAAGCAAGGTCCTGGAGCAACACCCCACGGTGCTGGGCAGGACATGGAGGCAGCCTTCACCCCCAGGAGGAAGGGGAGATGACCAGTTGTAGCGGGAATTGACTTCAGGTGGGCTCATTAGTTACCAGGGAAACCAGCAGAAGGGCAGGCCCTTCACCACCCCTTTGATAAGATAATCACCAGCGGGGGCCTGGGGCTAGTAGTAGGAAGGTCAGTCATGTGAGTAGGTGTAGGTGAAGCAGGCCCTGGTAGAGCAGGGGATGGACGAGAGCAAGAGAACCGCCATCCTGAGTGGCCTGGCCACACGCTCCACCCCTACGTGCCCTGCACGGCCCTTATGATCCTGGTCCACTCCTCTTCCGCGATATCCCTGGGGTCAGGTACGTAGGGGGCCCTGCAACCAGATACCACAATACAGTCCAGACACCCGCAGCCAAGGAGTATCAAGGTAAGATACCTAGCATGCTCACAACAGTCATCTGCCAGGATGTGGGCAAGTTTGGGAGCCAAGCACTTACTGGGTCAACGGAAAGGGAGTCAATGGCAGCAGTATCCTGTCCAGCTATAAGGAAGGCAAGGCCACCCCTGTTTTTCACAAACCCAGAGCCACCTCCACGGGGAGGGGAAGGCCTGGCTTCAAAAGAAACATTCTGCTGCATGGCACAGCCCAAAATAGCACTAAATAAATAAAAGAAACATTCTGGTGGCCTAGCCAGGGGTCAGCAGTCACAGTACAGATCTGTCACCCCATGCTATGTTGAGTGCCATTAGGGGTGGACCCATTAGGTCTTTCCAGACAAGAAACCAGTTAATCCCACTAGCTGGACTTGTGTGTCCAGAAGCCAGCCTATTCCACTCCACAGAGCGTATCCTCGGGGGGCTCACGGGCAGCCAGTGGTGCAGCAACATTTACCAGCGGGGGTCCTTCTGATGTACCGGCACGCGGGACGGGAAGATGGTGAGAGTCCTTCTCCCCCACTGTCTGTAACCACCACATAGTCAGTCACAGTAGCTGAGTCATGGAAGTCCAGAGGATGATGACAATGCCAGCTGGCTGCAGACCCAGGAATCAGACTCATTTCGCAGTGTGGCCAGCCCAGCTAGGGATGAAATGGAAGACATCTAACCGGCACAACAAAACCAGATTTTTGGTTAGATGAAGACCAACAGGTAAACAACCACACATAATAATAAAAAAATAACAACAACAGCAGCAGCAGCTATTGTTTACTGAGCACCTACATACCAGAATCTTTACTAATTGGTTTTGTTTATGTTTTTTTTTTGCCACACCACGTGGCATGTGGGATCTTACTTCCCTGACCAGGGATCGAACCCGTGCCCCCTGCATTGGTAGGTGGATTCTTAACCACTGCGCCACTAGGCAATTCCCCTAATTGATTTTGTTGAACTCTCATGAATAGTTTACCAATTGTTACAAATAAAGAAATTGAGATTCAGAGACATTAAGTAATTTTCCTAAAGTCACTGAACTAGAAACAATACAAGATTTAAACCTAGGTCTGTTTGACCGCAAGATCCATGCTTTTTCCACTATACCATGCTGGTTCAGGCAGAAGAAATACAGTAGAAGCTTTTTAATAGACAGTCTATTTCAACAACTTTCTAGATTAACAGACATTCTCCTGTTCGTCTGTAGAGCATTGGGACGGATGCCCATGGCCCACAAATGATCAGGCCAGAGCACTCACCACTGCCCCCAACAGTTTGAGTCACTTTACCAGGAGTCAGGTGTATTTGCTCCCAAAACAGATTCACTTCTAGTCTTACTTATTTACTAGTTATTGAAATTATGTAATTTAATTAAGTATTCTGTAAACTGACAAAATGAGTGTGAAAAGAAAGGAAGTTATTTTAATGAAAACTAAATCGAATGCTTTACGAAGACAATAAAGGTGAGCCACTAAAAACAATCGCTGTTCAATTAGATGTGGGCAAAACAAGTACACAACATCGGGAAAATCATGAAACAGATAAAGGATCAGATTGCTGTTTAGGTGTCTAAGTTCCCACTCCACTTCAGAGAACTGAAAATGGAAATCACAGGCCACGCATCAATTCTGTCTCTTCATTCGAAAAGTATTGAATGAATATGCATTTGCTTGTTTAAATTAAAATGCATTGTTGGGACTTCCCTGGTGGTGCAGTGGTTAAGAATCCGCCTGCCAATGCAGGGGACACGGGTTCAAGCCCTGGTCCGGGAAGATCCCACATGCCGCAGAGCAACTAAGCCGGTGCGCCACAGCTACTGAGCCTCTGCTCTAGAGCCCGCGAGCCACAACTACTGAGCCCGTGCACCACAACTACTGAAGCCCGCATGCCTAGATCCTGTGCTCCGCAACAAGAGAAGCCACCTCAATGAGAAGCCCGTGCACCACAACGAAGAGTAGCCCCCGCTCACCGCAACTAGAGAAAGCCTGCGTGCAGCAACAAAGACCCAACGCAGCCAAAAATTAATAAATTAATAAATAAAATAATAATAAATAAAATACATTGTTTAAGGTAACTGTGTGACATTTTATTCTGACTCCAACTTTTTTTTAAATTAATTAATTTATTTGGCTGTGTCGGGTCTTAGTTGCGGGACACGGGATATTCATTGCAGCACGCAGGCTTCTCTCTAGTCGTGGCGCGTGGGCTCCACAGTGCACGGGCTCGGTGGTTGCGGCACACGGGCTTAGTTGCCCCGCGGCATGTGGGATCTTAGCTCCCCAAACAGGGATCGAACGCACATCCCCTGCACTGGAGGGCGGATTCTTAACCACTGGACCACCAGGGAAGTCCCCAGAAGTATAACTGATTTACAATATTGTGTTTGTTTCAGGTATACAGCAAAGTGATTCAGTTATATATGTAAATAAATATATATATATATACACACACACACACAAATATATAACTTTTTCAGATTCTTTTCCATTATACGTTATTACAAGATATTGAGTATAGTTTCCTGTGCTATACAATAGGTCCTTGTTGTTTATCTATTTTATATATAGTAGTGTGTATCTGTTCATCCCAAACTCCTAATTTATCCTCCCCACCCTTTCCCTTTAGTAACCATAAGTTTTTTTTCTATGTCTGCGTGACTCCAACTTTTCTGATCACATGGAAGAAGATTTTCATCTATTCGTGCTAAATGAAGAACAAATATCTCTGTGATCGCACTTTGGAAGTTGTGTTTAAAGGTCTGGTCTTTGGGACATAATGTCCATTTTGTTAAATTTTGAGTTTCCATTGGCCTGGTTTTCTTTTAGATTCAGCCTCAACTTTTCAAGTCCAAGGCAGAGATTTGGGTTTCTTTTCTTGTGTCCCTGGAACACGATGCAGTCCCTCGGTTTTCAGACTGAACTCCAAGTGAGAAATCCTCAGCATCAGGATGGTCTCCAAAACCAGGAGATAAAGAGTCCACTTTAAACAACGGCCAGGCAAGACAGTGGTGGTCAGGTAAGACACCCCCCCCCCACGAATCCCCCCACTCCACCACCACGAACAGTACCAGAACCTCCACATTCCCGCAGCTCGATCCCTGGAGAAGTCTGAAGCCACAATGCGCTTGCTAGAAAAGGAGAAACGCAAGAACAAGGAGGGAAACCTAACACCCACCGGCTTCCCACCTTTCTTTCACTGTGGGCTGCTGGCTTCCTACAGGCTTGTGCTGAAGGAGGCAAAGTCCCAACTTTAAATCAGAGTTTTATGACACAGGACTGGACATTTACAATAGCGCCTATGTTCTGACTTCAAGTGATTTTATGACTTTTTATTACCTAAGAATTTTTTTTTAAATGGTCATGGGGCCAGCATTTTGGTCCAGGGGCAAGGAAAAAAACAAGTCCACCAGGCCAATATAATGACACAGTTGGGGACAAAAAGAAAGTCACTTTATGACCACATACTATGAGTCACTGTTACTCAATGTGATGGTAACACATCAGTGCTACATCTACCAGAAATCCTCCCATATTTCTGGCCTTTGAGTGGCCTCCAGATTTCCAGCACTAATCTGGATTTTTTTCCCCATAAGTCTGTCCCATGAGTCATTTTGGTGCAATTTTAGAGGAGGAACTTTGCTCATGCCAGCATCTTGCCTAAGAGTACCCATCCCCAATCAGCCCAGACGTGACCTTTAAATTTATAAAGGAGTGTGCAAAGTTATAACTTAGATGCTTCTAGACATTTAATGGCTTCCTGAGTTATTTTCAAACATTTCTTGAAATTTCTTTAGAAGACTATTAGTAAGAGTAGCACTAGCTGTTCTGACAGACAGACTCCCACTTCTCCAGGGCTTACATCACACAGGCCAGCATGCATGCTCCTGCCTTCTGCTCCACCGGTGGGCAGATGGCAAAGAGAATGAGAAAGGTGGTAATGGGCCCAGCCTGGAAGTGCTATACATCCCCTCTGCCCACACACCATTCTCTGCTCAGCCACGCACCGCATCTGACTGTAAGAGAAGCAGGACCATGTAGCTGACCTCCGTGCCAAGGAAGAGGAGGAAATGGGCTTGGTGGGTATTTAACAGGTGTCTGTCACACACACAAATACATATATTAAGGATTCTATAACTGGTAATTGTAATAAGTGTTAAGATGTCGATGAATATTCACAGGATACCAAGAAATATGATGATAATTCTATTAGTCACTTTCTAAAGACTTTAGAAATGCAATCAATGCACACTGTAGTTGAATGCCTAATAGCCAATTGTTATGATCAATGCTTGGTCAACAACAAATAGCACCATCACAGAAGGAACCTTTGAAATTCAAGAATAAATCTGAAGTTTTATTCAAAATAAATTAAACTATTCTCTTATTAAAACATTCAGCAGTTGTTCAAATTTAAATTTAAAGTAATGTTAAATACTTCATATTATAATAATTTCTCAGCATGTCAGCTGCTAGATTACTGATGAGGTCATTGCTATACCTCATGACAACTGTCATTGTCAATTGAAGTATAAGTGTGTACTTATTACTGCAAGGGTTAAATACCATAATATTTAATGGTGATTGTGAAAGTTAATTTTAATCATGCATCTTATGTACAAAGATAATTATTAAGAACTTTTAAAAGGTTAAATACATTTGAAGATAGGTTGAAAGTTATAACAATATTAAGTAGGTAACTTTAAGAAGACTGTTGTATTCTTTTGAGTCAATAAATGTTTATAAGAATTTAAATAATGATATTTAATAAGGGAGATGTATTTAGCTCCTTTAAACTTCTTGTATAATGAATATGCATTTATACAACTAACTGATAGAATTTCAGTGAACACAGAACATAGGAAGATTGTCACCCCATGCTATATCTAGGAACTCTCTAGAGTTTCAAATTAATCTGAACAACACGCCTTGATTATATGGCTGACGTCATTACTCCAGTTGAATATGGTGGTAACCTTAGCTGTTACACAATCACTTCTCCAGCACGAGGTCAGGGATGGCCCAAATGACAGTGAAGATAGCACTTGACTCCAGTTTTTCAAAGGCCAAGGCTGAAGTCAAGTACGTAGTGGAGCTTAGAAAAATGCCTTGGTCAACGCCATACCGTGGTTTATCCTTTAAAAACTTATTAAATACTTACCTCATTTTAATGCCTTCTAGTAAGATTCCTTCCCACAACAAGCACATGTGTCTGCTCGCGTTGATCCTGTATGTATTACTCATTCCCTTTTTCCAATGTCTGAGGCCTGCAAACACTTCCTGGCCCTCACCTGTCCCTTCTTCTAGCAGCTTGGTCCCCTTCTATGCATCGGGGCTTCTGCCTGTGGTCTTACTGGGAATGTAACTAGCAGGTACCACCACATGGCTCCCCCTCAGTCCTACATCACTGCTGAGCCCTGCTCCCAGAATGGGCCTCTGAAAACACTTGTTTGCCAAGACACATCTAACTTTTCCATGCCTTCTGCACGTGGCCTTGGACAGCCTGGTTTTCCTTATTAGGAAAGACTCTGGGGACACTGCAGCCCCTCTTACCTTGCCTCCAAACCTGCCGTCATTACCGTTTGGCTATTCCTCTGTCTGGGGCAGAAGCACTACTCAAACTTATTGGATTGCTTGGCTATATTCAGCATTTATTTCCCAGGACCAAAACCAAAATCCCCTTCCTCTGTATCTAAGGTTTCTTCTGCTGAGAGGGAGACTTATTGCAGTTCAAGGGTCTGCGGGCAGAAAATAAGGATGTCCCAAATACAGGACATTTTATCTAAGTATCAGTCTGATGAAATTAAACGTATTCTAGGTCACACGCTTCGCCGTAGTTGGACCATTATTTTGCCAAAGGTTTCTATTTTTGCATATGTCCCTAAGGGAAGCCTGTTGTGTACATTTGAGTGGACTCTGAAATCAGCTAACTTCATCCGAGTTGATTACCCCTCCTTATCTGTGCTGTTATTGAATCTCTGTGCCTCAGCTGTCCCATCTGTCAAACGGGACAAATACAAGCCTTTACTCCTCTAGATGTCTGGTTGTGAGGACTAATGAAACAACGTATGGAAACATCCAGCAAAATGTTGGCCATAGTTTCCCACCTCTCTTTCTGCCTATACCTTCCCCCGTATTTTTTTTCCTCTCCAGAAACCCAGCCACACCTTGGATTTCTCTGAGCCCCACACTGGGTGACACATCTCATACAGCCTTTTCCCATCCCAAGAGGGATGAGCCCAGCTTTGAACTGCAACATTCTAGCACATTCCATCTGGGCTTCATCAGTCCCTTCTCCTGACTGCACACCCCCGCCTGCCTCCCCAGGTTGGGATCGGGTAGTGATTTAACAACCCACATTGACTTGGCTTTGACCGAGGGCTTGGAAGCACAGTATTTACGTTTACATTTTTTTGCTTTTGGTTCATCACTAGGTGGTGCTCTTTCCCAGAGTACTATAAAGCACTTTCTCTTTTGCAATTTGTTGAAAAGTTGTACCAAATGACTCTGATTCCAGTGCCAAGGTTGTGGGGCAATCCAGCCCTGGTGTCTTCTCCAATTAATCACATCCAGGCTCACTGGGGTTTAGATCAAGAGCCTTTGCAGGAGTAAATGATGGAGACAGTGGTTGCTGTCTAAAGGCTGTCTTGCTGGGCTGCCCCTTCCCTGGTCCTTTGGTTACAGGCGGCAGGCTTTTGTTGGGGCAGCATGTTTTGTCAGCACCTGTTGGTTTTTCCAGCTTAAGTTGTGCTTAGACAGAGTAACATGGAAAAGTCTGTCTACTCCGTTTCTCCAGAGGTGGAACTCTCCTGGAATTGTATTAGTGAAACCGAGTCTCCCTAAAACTGAGTTCCCCTGCTGAGTTCATGATTAATCTCTCTATCCCAAACTTTATTGCCTTGCTTGTCTCCTCTGACCTCAATTCCTTTCTTGTCTCCTCCAATCTCCATCCTGTGCTAACTGAACACTAACCAACCAGAGTCAGATGCCTGAGATTGCTGTATCGATAACGTCGTTAATGTACTAAAGTTGTAGTAGATCTTATCATTAACGTACAAACTCGGGTTGTTTCTCTGGGGCAAGTTGAGCTCACAGACCCCGGAGCCACGGACCACCTGGCCAGGGAATGGTAAACCGCAGACATCCTGGCTCCTAAAACCACGATTAGGAAATGTCACAAATCCACGGCCATACCACCCTGAATGCGCCCCATCACGTCTCGTCAGAAATGTCACAAAACGATGATTAATCCCAGTTTCTTTGTTCTTCCCCTTTAAAACATCCCTAACTCAAAGTCCAAGACAGAGTGGACCTGAGGCTTGTCTCCCACTCTCTTGCCTGATACCCTGCAAATAAGCCCTTACTTTGCTGCAAACACCCACTATGAGTTGGGCTTTCTGCACTGCGGCCACGTGAGCCCTTGCTCAGTTACATTAGAAAAGGGCTTGCTTCCTGTGTGCAAGATGGTTTTGATGGGCGGCAGGGAACCAACTAGGAGAAAAGATGAAGGCCTGGACTTGGCTGGCAGCACCAGACACAGATGAGTGGGACAGAGGAAAATAGTTAGGAGGTTAATAAAGGCAGGAAAGAGCAATGAAAATAAGTCTGCAATTGTTCCTAACAGACATCTGTAGCAGGTGGTCAGCACGGTCAGTATTAGAACAACTGCCCAGAGTCCAGTGCACTTCTCTGGCAGAAGCACAGATCTGCAGTTTGTCTTGGGGAATCGGGCATATGGTTTCCAGATGGACTGTCTCCTGAGCTAGTAGGTCTTTAATGTGTGGGGAACATACAGCTTTCCTTTTTAAAAATTAGAAGAGGTTTCACTGAGTGTTCGACCCAACAGAATTTACCTGTTGCTCCCATAGGTTAAACACAGTTTGTGAGCATCAGAGCAAGCAGAATAGTATTTTGAAAAGTTCTGAATATAAGGTTCTCCAAGCTCCTTATATTTTTAATGTACCTAAGTCTGTGTCTTGTAAAGTCTGATTTTCTGGAAGTGAATGATGGAATTGAAATGTCTGCTTTATCGCACTGCTGAACAATGAGGGCTGTAGTCATAAAGTAATGTCAAAGCAACAATAAAGCAAAATGCTGCAGGAAGGACAATTATTTTGATGCGTGGGTTCAGTAAAGGAAACACAATTCATATCTTAAGACTTTGAACAGTTAACTCTCTGCAGGTAAATTCCTTTATTTTATACATATATATATTCCTTAGAAAAACCTAGCTTTGTTGGTAATTTTCCATTTTCTTTAACTTGTTTATCATGTAAATATGCTTTTTCTCTGTGTAAGTCACGATGTGTTTGGCAATGGGTAACAGGAATCCTATGGACAGTGGTTTCAAATATAAGAACATTTCTATTTTACTTCATAAAAAGCCCAACAGCTGGCAGTCCCTGGGTTAGTTTGGAAGCTTACCAATGTCATCTAGGACCCAGGGACTTTCCACCCTCTACTCTGCATTCTTAGCTGGCTGGCTTCTGTTTTCCCACCTGGTAGTCATGGTCATAAGATGGTTTCTACAGATGCAAGGATCACAGCCCCTCCCAGCCAGTTAAGAGACAAGAAGGGAGGGGGGGAAAAAGCACTTTCTCCTCATGCGCATGTCTCTTGTCAGGGAGGAAACTCTTTCTCAGAAGCCCCAGGAGATATCCGCTGGTCCTGGCCAGAACTGGTCAACTGGCCAATTCTGCCTGCGAGAAGACCGGGCGCCACTATTTGGTAAAGACCACAATGCCCACAATTGACTAGGGTTCTCAGCAGGGGCATCCTGCCCCTCCAGAGGTACTGGAAATATAGAGGGGGCACTTTTGGTTGTCACACAAAAAGAAAGGGGCTACTGGCATTTAGTGAGTTAGTCTAGGGATGTTAAATGTCCTAAGATGCACAGTACACTTTTACACACACAAAAAGATCTGTCTTACTCAAAATACCAATAGCATTCCTACTAAGAAACACTGGCTCATGGCATCCATAATTCACCTCACGGGCTGATGACCCAAACACAATGAGGGGACCAAGAGCAAGAAGCACGAGGCTCCCAGCAGTTGTGCCATGGTACCCTGGTGGAGGTTGGAAGGGGGATGGTGTTGCTTACTCAATGCTGGCACACTGATTCCTTTTCAGAAAGCGCTGTTATTTACAAGGAATGGAGATCAAGACACGGAAGTTATCTCCAAGGGTCACCTTTATTTTTTCTAGTGAAAGGACTTCCTAGTAATTGGACAAGCCTGTTTCCAAGAACAGGTGAGTCTGAGTTCCCTACACCTCTAGTATCTCTGCTCCCTGCTACCACCAAGGATTCAGAATGATTGAAATCCAAATATATAGCTACTATTTGGGAGATAAAATCTCTTTCAAGACTGTACTTAATACAATAATGGCAGGTATCTAGTGAATATCTCTTGGGTATATGACAATTTTTTTTTTTTTTTTTGCGGTACGCGGGCCTCTCACTGTTGTGGCCTCTCCCGTTGCGGAGCACAGGCTCCGGACGCGCAGGCTCAGAGGCCATGGCCCACGGGCACAGCCGCTCCGCGGCATGTGGGATCTTCCCGAACCGGGGCACGAACCCGTGTCCTCTGCATTGGCAGGCGGATTCTCAACCACTGCGCCATTAGGGAAGCCCATATGACAAATATATTGATTCAAAACAATACAAGGAAGCAAAGCCTGGAAAAGTGTTCAGCCTTATATTCAAAGAGATAGGTACAATGAAACAGCATTTTAAAAATAGTACTAGTGGGACTTCCCTGGTGGCACAGTGGTTAAGAATCCACCTGCCAATGTAGGGGACACGGGTTCAATCCCTGGTCCCACGTGCCACGGTACAACTAAGCCCGTGCACCACAACTACTGAGCCCACGTGCTGCAACTACTGATGCCCGCACACCTAGAGCCCGTGCTCCACAGCAAAAGCCACGGCAATGAGAAGCCTGTGCACTGTATCGAAGAGTAACCCCCACTCGCCACAACTAGAGAAAGCCCACACACAGCAACGAAGACCCAACGCAGCCAAAAATAAATAAATTGATTAAATAATAAATAAACACATAAAATTTTTTTAAATATATAAAAAATAGTACTAGTAAAATTATGATAGAAATCTAATCATATATAATTTTTTAGAGTACCTGTGGAGTTCTTTGTGGTCTGCAAAGACAAAGAAGACTAAACACCATTAGCTTTTTCTTTTTTAGTAAATTTACTTATCTTATTTATTTTTATTTTTGGCTGCGTTGGGTCTTTGTTGCTGCGCACGGGCTTCCTCTAGTTGCGGCGAGCAGGGGCTACTCTTCGTTGCGGTGCGCGGGCTTCCCATTGCGGTGGCTTCTCCTGTTGTGGAGCACGGGCTCTAGAACGCGGGCTCAGTAGCTGTGGCACGCAGGCTCAGTAGTTGTGGCTCACGGGCTCTAGAGCGCAGGCTCAGTAGTTGTGGTGCATGGGCTTAGCTGCCCCGCGGCATGTGGGATCTTCCCGGACCAGGGCTGGAACCCGTGTTCCCTGCACTGACAGGGGGATTACTTAACCACTGTGCCCCCAGGGAAGTCCCACATAAAGGTTTTAAAGTCCATTAATAATCCTTGCCTGAATCAATTCTTTCTTTAGGACTTGCATAATAATTACCTTCTAATTATATCATTTATTCTATATTTACTTGCTGGCACCCTATTGTTTTTTTGTTTGTTTGTTTTTGCGTTACGCGGGCCTCTCACTGTTGCGGCCTCTCCCGTTGCGGAGCACAGGCTCCGGACGCGAACGCGCAGGCTCAGCCGCTCCGCGGCATGTGGGATCTTCCCGGACCAGGGCACGAACCCGCGTCCCCTGCATCGGCAGGCGGACTCTCAACCACTGCGCCACCAGGGAAGCCCGCTAGCACCCTATTGTAAAGAAGAGTTTTTCCTCAACCACCCAGAGTGAACCACAGTTCTCCTTTTTTAAGGAAGGCAGAGCAAACGATATTTTTCCTTTTAATAACTGATTTTCAGAGTAAGAAGCTGGTGTGATAGCCATTTCCAGTGATGGAAAAACAGTCCCCCTTCGTCTCTCATCAAGTGTAACTGGAGAGTCACAGATTTTTAACTATTCAGTATCTATAGTCAATTGTAGTCATTTGCTTTTTGATGCTAAAATTTGCCTTAAGTTTGGCCTGTGGGAGACCCTTCAAGCTGGTTCCTGTGTCTTTTAAAAATTTACTTCTGGGGACTTCCCTGGGGGTCCAGTGGTGAAGGCTCCACGCTTCCACTGCAGGGGGCGAGGGTTTGATCCCTGGTTGGGGAGCTAAGATCCCACATGCCACGGGGCATGGCCAAAATAAATAAATAAATAAAAATAAAAATTTACTTCTGAAGACTGAATATACAAAAGGACATGGCCAGACCACAAAAGGAACAAGAATTCTGACCCACAACCTGCAGCAGCGTGCCCAGGAAACCAATCCCCTCAGCTGCTATAAGGAGCCCCGGAAGCCAGCCTGCTGTAAGTCACACTTGGAGGAAGTCAGATTGCTATCACAAGTAACAATCCAGGAAGATAAACAATGAGTATAACAATCAGCTCAAAACGGCCAGGACTTGATTAAAATCTGACTGCTTCTCTAATTTTTGTCCCCACTTCCAACTTGGAACCAACGAGAGAAAGCCGAATATGCAGCCCTATCCAACCGCATAGAATGCCTTGCTTTTTGTTAGCCACCTCCAGCTCCTCTGTGCCAACAGCCTCCAACAGGGCACAGCTGAAGCCCTTATTTTTTCCACTGTGAAGCCTTCCCACTCCTCTGCTTGCCTTTGAGTCTCTGCCAAAATGCAAGTGATCATGGTTGACTCTCTTCCTATAGCAAGCTCTGAAGAAATAGCCTTTGCTTTTCTCATTGGGTTGGTCTTCATGCGTTACTGAGGTTCATTTACATACACATGAGGGTAAAAGTTATATGAGGTGTAACAAATCTGAGGTATAATTTACATTAAACGCACTCATTAGTGGTACGGTTTGATGAATACTGACGAATGTATGTACTGGGTAACCACCATTCTAATCATGATTTACAATATTTTCGTCAACCCAAAAAGTTCCCCCATGTTCCTTTCCAACCGATTCCTGCTGTTTTCCACTCCTAGCCAAGCCCAGATTTGACTTCTATCCCTATAGATAAGTTTTGCCTATTCTCCTAAGTCCTGTTGACCTATCTTTATTAACCTAAGCACTACCTTTACATTCAGGCACAACAAAATGTCTGATTCATCTTGCACGTTCTCTGCTCAAGAACAGGAATCAGCCAATTCTCCAAGGAGCTCTGGTTCTATTTAGTGGAAATGGAATTTAGAAACCAAGGCATGGCAAATGTGCTTATTGTTACTGTAAGGCGACCAACCATCCTGTTTGCCTGGGACACTTTCAGTTTTAACACAAAGTGCAGCATCTGGGGAAATCCCCTCAGTCCCGGGGAAACTGGGACAATTGGTCATCATCCTAGTGCTTCTAGGCCCTTTCGGTGCACAGAAGCAGTAAATATACTTTTTAAATCATATGCTCAAATTGATATATCCAATTTAAATGTAGTACAGGTTTTTTCTGAACTTCCTTGATCTTATATTTGTACATCATTTTCTCTTACACTTAAAGTCTTGTACATTAAAAATGAAAATAGGGCTTCCCTGGTGGCGCAGTGGTTGAGAGTCCGCCTGCCGATGCAGGGGACACGGGTTCGTGCCCCGGTCCGGGAAGATCCCACATGCCGCGGAGCGGCTGGGCCCGTGAGCCATGGCCTCTGAGCCTGCGCGTCCGGAGCCTGTGCTCCGCAACGTGAGAGGCCACAACAGTGAGAGGCCCGCGTACCGCAAAAAAAAAAAAAAAAAAAAAGAAAATGTTTGTATTATCCTACAATATACATACTTTCAAACCACAGCAACAAAATTACCATTAATTATAAACCACTGAGCGAAGCTGAAGATTCCTTTGCAGTTCTTTCTCAACCTTAGAATATATCTCACCACAGATAATTCTCTTAGAGTACTATGTCCAAAAGCCCTGGGGAATTAATTCCTTTCTCTGTGTAACCAGATAGTTGCATTACCAATGTGACTTACAGTTAAGTTTATTTTAATTTGCTATCAACTTTGGGTTTGTTTCCTTTTCAATGTACTTTTTGGCTATATAAAACTTCAAAAGTTCAAAGTCAGAGAAGTCTTGCTTTTATTTCTTTCGCCTCCACCTTTCCCCACCACTCTCTATAGGTAACCATTTTTATTGTTTCTAGGATATGCTTCCAATTTTCCACATAGCCTGGGACGCATTTCAAAGCAACATATAAACAGCATCCTCATTCTTTTTTTGGGGGGGGGTTGCATTGTATTTCATGTTATGGATGTACGGTGTCTAACCAGTTCCCTATTAATGGACATTTGAGTTATTTCATAACTTTTGCTATGACACTACAACAAGTAACCCTGCCTACATGTTGCTTCTATAAGTGAAGGTGTATTTTCAGAATAAGGTTAGGGTTAGAAGTGAAATTGCAAGACGTAAGAATAAGTGCATATATAATTTTGGTACTCCACAGGGCCTGAATCATTTTCCCATTCCCACCAGGAAATTTACGAGCACTGTTTCTCCACTGCCGTGTAATTTCAATGTGCATTTCCATTATAAGTGAGGACGAACAGACTTCTACGCTTCGGACCATTGCTGGTCTTTTGTGTGAAATGTCTGTTCATGTCCTTGCCCATTTTTCTCTTCGGATTTTGGTCTTTGACCATCTGGAGTATAGTTTAATCTCATCCCCATAAATCACCTCATTCCAGAACACCTCCTTTGGGGATAAACGGTTTTGGTAAAATTGGATAAGGGCAGCCCAATCAAAAGATTACCTGACCCCTGTAGGAAGTATGAGACTTGTTTCACGTCTACCAGGTAACACCATCGGTCTTACGCGACGGTCCGGATGACACACAGCCTTGCGTAAGGGCGTATATTCGAATTAAAAACCTTATATTATCGGTTCCATTAAAACCTCACAAGGTTCGCCTTCCCCTCGCTTCTGCGTTAGCAAGGTGCCCCTAGAGCTGCTGACATAGGTAAAACCTCCACGTACTAGACAATAGCTCCCCGGTTTCACCTCGAGATTTCAAGGCGGGGACGAACCAAGCGTCCAGGAAGCAGCACTTCCTGACGGAAGAAAGAGCATCGGTTTCCAAACTCTCAGAACTTCAAACAGCAAGGGCTCACGAAGCCTCAATTGCTCGCACTCCCCGCCCACGGCGTCGCTCCTAAGGTTGCACCTTGCCGACAGCGCGCGGAAGCATCACAGATGGGTGCTGTACCAAAGGACAGCCAATCACACGCCGCCTTCGCCCAGATTCCTCCGCCAGAGGCAGCGCCGCAGCCGCAGGTGGCCCGGCGAGCTTGTCCGCCCGGGGAGCGCGTCCACCCGGCGCCGCCAATCGCGACCCCCGCCGCCCTTCCCGTGATGCCCCGCGGCTGACCTGCGACCTCGCGGCTCACCACTCCCTGAGGCCCGCTTCCCTCCCCGCCCCCGCCGAGGTCGCAGCGCTTCAGCGGCTGCGGGGCGTGCCACCAGGCGCAGCTCCTCCTGTAGCGACTCGAGGCCCTCAGCGGGCGCCCTCCTTTCGCCTTTCCTCCCCGCGGCTGGGCCCGGCGGGCGGGAAGCTGTGGCCGCGTCCGTGAGACAACTGGTCGGTGAGTGGGCCGGGCGCTAACATGGCGGGGCGGAGAAGCGGGCGGGGCGGATAAGCGGGCGGGCGCCGGCGGCGTCGCGGGGCGGGGCGGCGGGAGGAGCGGGAAGGGGGTGGGGCGACGGGACCTCGCTTCCTCCCTCAGCGCCATTTTGTGGCAGCGAGACCTGCAAATAAAGGGGAGAGCCGGGGCTGTGGCGGGAGGAGGAGCGCGGGGGCCGGCGGCAGCGGGGTCGGGCGGCCTGGACAGCGAGCGGGTAGCGCGGGGTCAGCCTATGTGACTGGGCGGCGCCGGCGCGGCCTCCGTCAGGAGAGGTAGGTGCGGGCCGCTCGCCGGAGCGGCGGCGAGGATCTCGGGGTCCCCAGGGCTGAGGCGCGGCCGCCCGGCCCGGGAAGGGGCGGACGGAGCACAGGGGGCGACTCGGGGTTCCCGGGCCCGCCGGCCTCCCGTTAGCCGCGCCGCCTTTCCGCCTGCAGGGACACTTCCGCCACCCCGAGGCCATTTTACCTCCGTCCTCAGGGTCCCGGGGGCTAGGTGGGCGCTCCCGCGGGGCGGGCGACAATCGGAGGCCGCCTTCTCGGTGCGCGTCCAGTCCCCGCCCCGGTGTCGCCGGCTCCCACCTCGGCCGGAGCGCGAGGACTGGCGGCACGAATGAGTTCAGCAGGGGAAGGAAAGCAGCGTTCGTTGACCAAATCGCACGTCGCGCTGTAGCTTAGTATTGCAGCTGCGTTGTCTTGTGGACTTCCATTTTTAAATGATGGCATGCGTTCTGAATTAAAAAGAGAAAAATTATTTATTGAATTAGAGGTTTTCGTGAAATTTTAGAGTCTCACCTCGGATCCCTGTAAGGCTGTTATTAATTTTTTAAACCATATTTCATGGGAGCACATAGGAAAAGTCCAAGTTTGTTTTGATGAAGTCAGTTGGATATTTGATCCTAGAGGACTGTGTTAAAATCCTTAATAACCGTGTTTATAAAGCAAGAAACGATTCTTTTGTCCGAGATTTAAAAAGATAAAGAAATACTTTCATGATCATGTTACAGTCCTGAGTTGTCCATGTAGTTTTCCTTCTCAGAATTTAGTTAATTCCATTGCTGAGGAGGATACGTGGAAGTCACGCGTCTGTCACCACAAGTCCTACCGGGTTTTTGTTTTGTTTTGTTTTTGAAGTATAGTCGATTTACAATGTTGTTAGTTTCAGGTGTACAACAAAGTGATTATCGACCGGGTTTTTTATTTAAAAACTTTGACCATTAAGACTTCTGTGACAGATAAACATGTTGTAGACATTTAAAACCCCGTATAAAGCTACCGTGAAAATCTTTTCAAGATGCCTAAATGTTATATATGTACACATGACATTTAGTAGCATCTGATTAGGCAAGTTGGGGAAAGAAATTGCGGTGCATTAGAAATTGGGAAAGAAATTGGGGCTTGTGATAAAGAGGAGGTTCAATTTCAAGGGTTTTGGTGGCTGTATTCCTAGAGTGCGTTCAGATTTTACGTTATCTTAAGCAGATAGCTATAGCTAAGAGATCAGTATTTTCACTTCTCAGTGGCGGAACTTAGGCAAACTACCTAAATTTCTAACTCCCAAAGGACAAAAGTACTGATAAAAGTGTATCCCAGGCACTGCTATTTTTTACTTAGCTCATGTAATTTATAGAACTTCATAATATATAGCTTTCCTGATTGAATTTTGAGTATTTGTCAGAAATGGGTTGGTATAATACAGAAAATCCGTAGCAGCCTTGTGGCATGGAGATGAGAGTTGTAATAATTGTATTTGTACAGTACGTTACAGCTTTCAGAGTCCGTTACACTCTTGTATGTATGTATAGGTGTAATATAGAATTCCCTTGAAAATATTCTTTGTTTAGAGGTCTTGATCATTTTCATTCAATTGTACATTATCTTGCTCTTGAAAAAAAAAATTTTTCTTGCTCTTAAAAATTTTCTGTTGCTTTGCTTTTGCAAAGCAAGATGTAGATAGTACTTGGTTTTATTCTTGTTTTTATTACCTTCCATTTTTCTGCGTCTAAGTATTTTCTATTACTAAGCTTACTAGAGCAAAACTTTTCAATATTCCTATAACAGTATATCCCATTAGATATTAAGGCGGTGTATCAGGCTAGATTCAGTGCTATAAATAAACATTCTCAACTCTTGAAAATGTAGTTGGTGGAATTTACTTTAATCTTTCCTAAATACACATTAAAATTCTCTTTTATGTTAATGTTAGTATTTTATTTGAAATATCTTTTGTTTGTATAGTATTTTTATGGCACTTAAAACACTGACATTTGTAGCACTTTGTGGGGCAGGCAAAACTGGTATCCTCTTTTTGCTGATTTGGAGACTGCAATCTAGAGAAAGTGACTTGCTCAAGATCACATGACTGATACATAGTCAAGAAAAATTGGTCTTCCAGTTCCTAACAAGTACACTTCTACTACAGTGCCTAGGCTAATACAGTGTCAGATTATTAGTTTCTTACGTTTAGTTGTGATGAGTTTCAGCAAGGTAGGTGATTTCTTACTGAAGTGTTGGCTGGTACTTGTTTCTCTGTTAAGGGAGAACTGAGTTGCATAACTTGGGATCATAATGCTAAGAGCCAGAGAAGTACTGAGATCTGGGATGCTAGGCTCCTAGCCTACCAAAACCGAACTCTCCATCATAAGGTGTTTCTCAGTGTAAAGGCATCAGGAGTAGATGGTGGTTCTGACGGTCTAAACTTAAGAGCTATATTACCTCTGAATTATCCACATGGATAACAAAACTTTACATAAAACATAAAACCATGTTTTAGCCAGTCCTCTTAAACTTGCTAAAAGGTAGCCAAATTGGTCAATTTTTGCTTTTTTTCTATTTGCTTTTCTGCATTCTCTAGCTAATGCTAGAGAATTCTAGCATTCTAGAATTCTAGCATTCTCTAGCTAATGCTAATTCTCTAGCATTCTCTACCCCCCCCCATTTTTTAATAAGTAGCTGTTTTAATCTGAGCTAATCACCTAATGATTCATAACCCTTTTCATCATCTGGAAAATGGAAACTAACTTCGACTGTAGAAGTTGTGGTTATTAAATAAGTGATTCATAGCACTGGGTATATATTCATTTTTTCCCTTCAAGACTCAGGGTTCAACTCCAAATGATATTTCAGTCATTCTGTTTTTCTGATATGAAAATAGCTTGTTCTAAGAACCTGGAATATCCATTGTCTTTATGAATGTAGAATTAATTTTAGATGGTATTGTGCTTGTCAGTTGTGCTAAAAAAAAAAATTGCCGTGGGGAGTAATAAATTTCACAGCACATGTGCAGTGGGAGAGTCAGAATTGAGAACCAGGTTCTATTTTGATTAAATAGTTGAATGTTGATGCTTTCAAATTTTAAGCCTGTTTCTAATTTGCCTTTTGTCACACTGTCCATTTAACTGTTGTGGCATCTCATGAAATCTCAAGCAAAGATTGACTTTTCATCTGCTAAAGATAAGGGAGGAATTTCTTACTAAATGCTTATGCTTTGATTTCCCAAGTCACATATTCCATAACATGTGGAGTGACTTGTGATTGAGAGTCAACATGTGAAACGCAAACATATACAAAACCTGGATTTATCCCTGACTTACATTACAAATTTAAACATCTATTTTTATAAAGAAAATGTAGGTATTCTTTAAGCAGTGTGTAATTAGAATCTACCCAGCGTCAAGCTTTTTAAAAGGAGAGAGAACATAAGCCAGTGTTAAAAATGTAAATAACTTGCTGTTTAGAATTCTGAGAATTGGAGGTCACCAAGAATTCTGCAGTGGGGCTTAAAGACAAAAACAGGAGACTCCCCTGATGGTACAGTGGGTAGGACTCCGGGCTCCCTATGCAGGGGGCCAGGGTTCGATCCCTGGTCGGGGGAACTAGATCCCACATGCCACAACTAAGAAGCCCGCATGCTGCATATGGCATTATTACATTCTTTTTTATGGCTGAGAAATATTCCATTGTGTATATGTACCACATGCACAGTTTTGAGATGGGAAGCCTTTAGAAGGATTTAACCAGAAGACTGACATATAGGTACACATTTATATACTATTTAAGTATGTTAAAAGTTCAAATGGCTCAAATTTTCTTGTACCATTTTAATACGTTATTAGTACGTTATTGATATTTACCTACTATTTAGCATTGGACAAATGGGAAGTTCAAAGAAAATGTTAAACTTGAGTTGTGGATTCCAAGAGGTTGCAGTCTAGTGGAGTGAATGCCCATTAAAACCATTTTAAAATATAAGTAGTCAGGCCTCTGGAGGTGAACATGGTGAGCGTTTGTTTCCAAGTGCTTGGATTCACTCTAGAGTCACGTTAGGATAATCAGTCACTAAGCAGCTGTCTATAACTTGCAACAGAGATTATAAACTGGGTGATAAGGGGGCTAAAGTAGGCAGGGGCCAATTCAGAGAAAAAATACCGATTTTTAAATCATAGAAATATGGTCATGTCTTCATAGGTGTTGGTTGGTCATAGAGACTTGATCAACTCCATCAGCTCAGAAACTAATGATATATGCTCAGGTTTTTGTTTTACATCCATTGATAAGATTATCAAAGAGGGAAGAATTAAGGCAGTTAATTTATGATATGATCAATATATAATTTTTTTCCTTAAAATGTACTGATTTTTTCAACTCAGTGTACCTAATCTGAAAATCAGGGTTTAGTGACAGTATGATTAGAATATTTGAATTGGGATTGTATGTAATATAAAAAATGGTATTGAAAATCATCTCCTTTTGAGGAATCTCAGATATTCATCAAGAAGTCAAGTAGCTTTTAAAACTCAGTTTTACACTGTAAATTCTTTGATTAAGTTATTTTTATTGCGTATAATTGACATGTTATTTTCAGGTGTACAACATAGGGATTTGATGTTTGTATACATTGCAAAAGGATCACCACATAAATCTAGTTACCATCTGTCACCATACGTAGTTACAAAACTTTTTCTTGTGATGAAGATTTTGACTCTTTCAGCAGCTTTCAAATCTACGTAATACAGTATTATTACCTATAGTCACTGTGTTGTACATTATATCTCTGTGACTTATTTACTGGCTACTTATTTAATTGTTTGGAGTTTGTAGTAAGTATGGGCAGGTAAAATAAACTAAAAAGAAAGTTTAAGATGTAAGGGAACATTTATGACTTTGCTGCTAGAAAGGATACCTAGGAATAACTTTAAATTAGCTTCTCTTTGTTAAATTTGAATATTAGGAAATAGCACAAGTCTTTTCAGTAAGCATAATAAAGTTAATGAGAGTATTTCTGTCATTAATCTTTTTCAACAGGATTAAGTGAATTTTATGTAAATTTATAAAAGAAGCTAATTTTGAGATACAAATTATTCTGTGACATGAAGTTAAATAATGTAGGGATATTTTTATTAAGGTGTAAATACCTTCATACCTGCATTGTGTAGTGATGAATTATCATGAGGATGATAGATTTGACCTTACTATAACAATGTTAATTCTGTAAAAGGAAAGGCTTAGCAACTGGTCTTACCCTTCCTCTGTCCTTTCAACAAGATGCCTGAGATACTGCCTGAGGCCAGTATCAGACTTCAGCACAAACCTATTACTTCTGCTGCCAGATTTGTCTTTCACAGGGCAATTGTAAGAATGCATTGAAAAATTGTATTTCTTTGGGACGTCCGTGGTGGTCCAGTGGTTGATTATATTTCTTTCAATCCTTTGTGGCAACATTACAAAGAATGATCAACTTTTTTATAAGAGAGTTTAAAAAAAAACCTAATAACAATAGTAATGTAAGATGTTAACAAAGGAGAAACTGAGTGCAGAGTATATGGGAACCCTGTAATATCTTTGCAGCCTTTCTGTAAATCTAAAACTAGTCTAAGAGGTATATAATTTTTTTCACAACTTTATCGGAGTATAAATGCTTTACAATGTTGTTAGTTTCTGCCGTGCAACAGAGTGAATCAGCTATATGTATACATTTTATCCCCATATCCCTTCCCTTTTGAGCATCCCTTCCACCCTCCCTCTTGAGCATCCCTCCCACCCTCCCTCTTGAGCATCCCTCTAGGTGGTCACAAAGCACTGAGCTGATCTCCCTGTGCTATGCAGCAGCTTCCCACTAGCCATCCATTTTACATTTGCTAGTGTATATATATCAGTGCTACTTTCTTACTTCATCCCAGCTTCCCCCCCACCCCACCCAGTGCCCTCAAGTCCGTTCTCTACGTCTGCGTCTTTATTCCTACCCTGCCACTAGGTTCATCAGCACCGCTTTTTTAAATTCCATATATATGCGTTAGCATACGGTATTTGTTTTTCTTTCTGACTTACTTCACTCTGTATGACAGATTCTAGGTCCATCCACTTCACTGCAAATAACTCAATTTCGTTCCTTATTTTAATTTAAAAAAATAACCAAATGATTTGGTCATAACTGAGTTCAGTAATAAATTCGTTTGAAAAAGCCAGTCTTTTTTTCTTCCTACCTTAACTGGAAGAAAATCAGTTGACTTTCCTCTCTTTATTCCTTTTTTCTAGGATTCAAGATGACCAACGAGGAACCTCTTCCTAAAAAGGTTTGTTTTTTCAGCAGTTTCTAAGCACTTCTTTTGACTAATAGAGTTGAAGGCACTATCCATATTGTTTGCTTTTGTTTACTCCCTTGCCTTATATTAATAGCATCATGGGTGTATAATGTGTGAGACGTTGTATCTAATATGTAATATATTTTAGAATATTTTCAGCCTTTGGAAAACTTTTGTAATAATGACATCCCCATGGTCAACTTGTAGCCTTTATCATATGAATATTCCCAGCTATATAACTACAAATAATGTCAAAATAAGAGATTATTTTACAAGATCCTATAAGTTACTTATTTTCTTTTTTTTCCTAACTTAAATCCCTTTGGTTGTAATGCAGAACCACTTCCATATTTTTCAAAACAGTTTACAGCTAGTTGGTTCTTAGATTCTACCATTTCCTCTGAAGTTTTATTTTCTAGTCTCATTTTCCCCATTTTTTCTTCAGTTTAGTCACTATGACACACACACAAAAGAGGTTACAAAAGAATAACAGTTTCTAAGGGGTATTTATAATTCAGTTGGGAAAGTAGGGGTATGTGCTTATTAACCAGTGAATATTTAAGTGGACAATTTAAATAGTAAATGTTACGGAAATTTCTGTCCTAAGTTTTGGGGTCAAGTGCTTTAACAGTCTTGAGAATTACTGGGTGCTTTCTGTTAGGCTTTTAATATATTCTGGTATAATGATTTTCCCTTTTCTGTTTTCTGATAGTAACATGTTACTGGTAAATGCTACAATTTGAAACATTTTTATAAAGAAAAATGTTTTAATATCTTATAAGGGAAATTAATAAGACTTAATTTTATATTAAAGTAGGAGAGGTGCCTCAGCTTTACAATCTTCTTTTGGTATAGAGAAAACATTTAATATTTCTCAATTTGCAAAACAATTTCATCTCATTAGAATATTATGCCCACTTTAAAGAACTTTTTATTTTGAAAAAATTACTGATTCATAGGAAGTTGTAAAGAAATGTACAGGGAGGGGGCTTCCCTGGTGGCGCAGTGGTTAAGAATCCGCCTGCCAATGCAGGGGACACAGGTTCGAGCCCTGGTCTGGGAAGATCCCACATGCCGTGGAGCAACTAAGCCCGTGCGCCACAACTACTGAGCCTGCACTCTAGAGTTCACGAGCCACAACTACTGAGCCCATGTGCCACAGCTACTGAAGCCTGTGCACCTAGAGCCCATGCTCTGCAACAAGAGAAACCACCGCAATGAGAAGCCCATGCACCACAAGGAAGAGTAGCCCCCACTCGCCGCAACTAGAGAAAGACCGCGCTGCAATGAAAGCCAGTGCAGCAAAAAAAAAAAAGAAAGGGCTTCCCTGGTGGCCCAGTGGTTACGAATCCGTCTGTCAATGCAGAGGACATGGGTTCAAGCCCTGGTCCAGGAAGATCCCATGTGCTGCAGAGCAACTAAGCCCGTGCACCACAACTACTGAGCCCTCGTGCCACTACTGAAGCCTGCATGCGTAGAGCCTGTGCTCTGCAACAAGAGAAGCCACCGCAATGAGAAGACAGCACACAGAAACGAAGAGTAGCCCCTGCTCACTGCAACTAGAGAAAGCCCATGTGCAGCAACAAAGAGCCAACGCAGCCAAAAATAAATAAATTTAAAAAAAAACAAAAAACTTTAGGGCTTCCCTGGTGGCGCAGTGATTGAGAGTCTGCCTGCCGATGCAGGGGACACGGGTTCGTGCCCCGGTCCGGGAGGATCCCGCATGCCATGGAGTGGCTGGGCCTGTGAGCCATGGCCGCTGGGCTTGCGCGTCCGGAGCCTGTGCTCCGCAACAGGAAGAGGTCACAGCAGTGAGAGGCCTGCGTACCGCAAAAAAAAAAAAAAAAAAACACTTTATAAAAAAAGAAATGTACAGGGAGGTTCTGTGCACTCTTTACCCAGCCTCCTTCAGCGTTAACATCTTGCATAACTGTCAGACATCTTGCATAAGAATATCAAAACCAGGAACTTGACATTGGTACAATCCACAGAGCATATTCAGACTTCCCTGGTTGTGCGTGCATTCTGTGTGTGGCTCTATGCAGTGTTATCACTTGTAACTTAATGTAAGCAGCACCACAACCAAAATAGTTACCTGAACCATTACCACAAGTCTCTCTTACGCCATTTTTTATAGCCACATCCATCCTCTCCCACTCCATTCTTAACTTAACCCCTGGCAACAACTAATCAGTTCTTCATTTCTAAAATTATGCTATTTCACAAATGTCGTATATGTGAAATTATGCTGTATTACATATCCTTTGAGTTTTTTCACACTGCATAATATCCTTCAGCTTTATCCAAGTTGTTGCATATGTCAGTTGTCTGTTTCTTGTATTGCTGTATTTCATGGTATCATAGTTTACTATTCACCTGTTGAAAGACATCTGGGTAGTTTCCAATTTTTGGCTATTACAAATAAAGCTGCTGTGAGCATTTGTGTACAAGTTTCTGTGTGAAAATAAATTTTCATTTCTTTGGAATATGTGCTTAAGAGTGCAACTGTTGAGTTGCATGGAACATCCATTTTTAGTTTTAAAAGGATTCGCCACACTATTTTCCAGAGCAGCTGTACCATTTTACTTTCTCACTAGCAATGTATGAAGGCTCAGTTTCTCTGCATCTTCACTCAGTATTTGGTGTTACCACTATTTTTTTATTTAGCCATTCTAATAGGGTGTAATGATAGCTTATTGGGTTTTAATTTGCATTTTCCTAATAATGATACCTGTTTTAAAGGTAACAAATAGTCCACCTTTTAAAAACTTCGTTCCAAAAAATAAGACTTTTTTTTTTTTTTAGATGTTGGTAGGAGTTTATTAATTAATTTATTTTTGCTGTGTTGGGTCTTCGTTTCTGTTCGAGGGCATTCTCTAGTTCTGGCAAGTGGGGGCCACTCTTCATCGCGGTGCGCGGGCCTCTCACTATCGTGGCCTCTCGTTGTGTAGCACAGGCTCCAGATGCACAGGCTCAGTAGTTGTGGCTCACGGGCCTAGTTGCTCCGCGGCATGTGGGATCTTCCCAGACCGGGGCTCGAACCTGTGTACCCTGCATTAGCAGGCAGATTCTCAACCACTGCGCCACCAGGGAAGCCCAAGACTTTATATTAAAAAACGTCGTAGTATGTACTGAGCCATTTAAGTTTCAGACATTTCAGTACAGGCTTCCTTTTGGGAGGAGCTTTGTGTGTCTTTGGTAAAAAGGGGATTCCTAATAACAGAAACCAGCAGTTGAGGGATTAAAAGTATGATCCTGTCTTCATAAAAATAAGAATATAAGTGCCAGTGGTATTTAATATTTAAAACCTTAAGAAAGAGCACTTAGTTTGTATCATAATTCTCTTTATAGGTTCGACTGAGTGAAACAGACTTCAAAGTTATGGCACGAGATGAATTAATTCTCAGGTAAAATGTTCTTTTACCAAATAAAAATCTTTCTATAGAACATTATGTTGTGATTCTGTACTATAGTGTTTATGTGAGGTATTGTTTTGTTTTTAAATGTTAATACATCCTCAAATCATTTAATATATTTTTTGAACCTCTTTCCTACGGCCTATTTCTTCATTATATAAACATTGGGGAAAGCATAACACTTCAAAGAACTAAAGCACTAGCTTGGGTAACTTCTAGACTGATAGGTAACTTGACTTTTTTTCTTGTAGAGGGCAAATATTCAGAACTTTAACTTGAAAAGCATTTGTACTTCATGTGTATAACTTGCTATGGTGAAAGACCCTGTTCTCAGGAAGCTTTCAGTTTACCAAATGAATAGACTTGTTTTGATGTAGTTAATTTTTTTACTTTTCTGCGTAACATGGAAAAGTTGTACTCCTTAAGGATATTCTTCTCGTTGTGGAAGAAATATATTATTTACTGGTGAAGCAGAGTTACTCTTTCTCATAACTGTGACCTTGGTCAACTCATTTAATTTTATATATCTTTCATTTTATTATCTGCAAGTTAAAGCAGTTGGATTAAATTACTTTTAAAGATGACTTCCAGCTCTGAATTTCTGTGGTTATCTTAAAATGTCTTACTAAAGCAGATTGTCAAGTACAGCATTATATTATTCGTTTTTCAAATGTAAGAAATCAGAAAATGGGATCACGCATGTTTTGTATTTTATAACTTAAATATATTCTTTTTGCATTTTATCACTATGGTAAGTTTTTTACAAGGTAACTTTTAGATAAAAATAAAATGAATATTTCAGAGCAACCTGCAAGTTCATTGAACTTTTTCCTCTAGAAATTTCAAGGAATTTTTACTTGAGGAACTGAGTAAATTTAACAGAGTGGAAGTTGGGGAAAGAAAAGGTGGTTTTATAAGATAGGGAAACACAGATGACATGCTCCATTGTTTCCTAGAGCCCGATAATTTCCCACCCTTGTTTACTTAACTAGCTACACTCTATTGCAGACATTCTCTTTATTTTCCTTTACCGTAATCTCATGCATAGAAGTTTTTCTATTGCATACCTTCATTTTCCTGCACATAAAATTTAAATACTTAGTATTTTAAAATACTTTTGCCCTTTCCTGCTGATGTAGACGCTTGTGATATATTGTTGATGTTCTCTTTGTACCTCTGATATGGTACACTCCTTGCCTTTTATCCTTTCTTAGATAATTCCTCTGGTTAGTATGTGCCGTCTCTTGATTTAACTGTTGGGGGAGAAATCGGTACTATAATCTTAATTTAAAAATCAGGAACAATTTTTTATGTTAAATTACCTTTAAGGTTTTAAAAATCATGTGCAATTTATATTCTTGAGGTAGTTTAATTTATTTAGGGACTTCTCATTTATGACTTTTAAGTAGGTTTTTTCCTCATTAATTCTCTTTGTGATTTTAAATTAACTGCTACTTAGTCTCTTTTTTCTACTTGATGAGGATGTTTGTGGTTTGAGCTTTTATATATATATTTTTTGTTTGTTTTTAATTAAGGCTGCATTGGGTCTTCGTTGCTGCACGTGGGCTTTCTCTAGTTGCGGCGAGCAGGGGCTGCTCTTCATTGTGGTGCGCGGGCTTCTCATTGCAGTGGCTTCTCTTGTTGTGGAGCATGGGCTTTAGGCACTCGGGCTTCAGTAGTTGTGGCTCGCGGGCTCTAGAGCGCAGGCTCAGTAGTTGTGGCACACAGGCTTAGTTGCTCTGCTGCATGTGGGATCTTCCTGGACCAGCGCTCGAACCCGTGTCCCCTGTATCGGCAGGCGGATTCTTAACCACTGCGCCACCAGGGAAGTCCCTGAGCTTTTATATTTCTCGTTTCCTCTAAAATAAATAGTTCTTATATAACCTCCACAAAACATCTTTATTCATCCCAAAATGTTGAATGAACTCCTCTTTGTGTCCTAGGTTGTAGAGGCCGTAAAAATGAGCATGCCCTTGGCCTAGTCTTTATGTAGAATGGATTAGCTTGATATTATGGAATATTTTTGTTCATTGTGTTGTAATGTTAATAAATCTCACAGCAAACTTGTCAGAGGTTTTAAGATTATAAAAATATTTTCTAAAATCAAAGTAAATTTTAATTAGCTGTAACTGACGAGCACCTTGAAAACAGCTCTTAAGTAAGCAAGGTGGCAGACAGCTTACTTTCCAGGAGCAGTTGCTTAAATGTAAGACTGGGGAAAGTTTGTTAACTGCAGTAATTGCCAAGAGCAGCTAATATGGCCTATATTTTGAGGGTAGAGGAATATAATGAAGAAAGGTCCTGATGGCATATGGCATGTATGGAAGTTGTTTCTGCTAATTAGATATGCTTTTGAAAAATAGTATGTTCTCTCCCCCCCACACTTTTTTTTGTTGTTGTTACTTTGAGAGAATCACGTGGTATTTTCACGTAAGAGCCGAGATAACCTTCAGTCCCTTATAATCAGGCACTTAAAAATTTTTTTTTAATGTTTTTTAAATTTTATTTAACTTTATTGATTTTTGGCTGCGTTGGGTCTTCGTTGCTGCGCACGGGCTTTCTTCTAGTTGTGGCGAGCAGCGGCTGCTCTTTTTTGCGGTGGGCAGGCTTCTCATTGCAGTGGCTTCTCTTGTTGCAGAGCACAGGCTCTAGGCACGCAGGCTTCGGTAATTGCGGCATGCGGGCTCTGGAGCGTGGGCTCAGTAGTTGTGGCACACGGGCTTAGTTGCTCCGCAGCATGTGGGATCTTCCCGGAGCAGGGCTCGAACCGATGTCCCCTGCATTCGGATTCTTAACCACTGCACCACCAGGGAAGTCCCTAGGCATGTTTTTTAAATGCCTTTTGTTTGAGGTGGAGAGCATATCTGAAAAGTACGGTTAAGTTTTTCAGTCAGCTTCCGTAATCCAGGCAACATGCTGAACATCAGTGATACAAAGTCCTGTATGGTGTGTGATCTGACCCACGGGAACACTGCTTGGTGTATTTTCAGCAGGGAACACTTTTCTCTGTATTTCCATTTACCTAACTCCTGTAAGTTGAGAAGGAATAATTTTGAAGTGACTCATTTATTATGGGTTAAACTAGATTTCTGGTTATCTCAAAATGGAAGAGACATTAAAATTCATGCAGTGGAATTCTCAGTATTATTTAAAGCTTATGGATGTGGTTTTCTAGTATATTTAATAAAAGCAATTTAAACATAACTAATATGGATTTATTTTTGTACTAGGTGGAAACAATATGAAGCATATGTACAAGCTTTGGAGGGCAAGTACACAGATCTTAACTGTAAGTTTGAGTTTTAGCTTTCTAAAGACTATGTGACTATTGCCTTTTAGATTGTTGTTATAAGCACAGGATAACTGGTTTTACTAAGTAATTTTTATTCAAGCATTTTATTGAGGAACTCTGTCCAGGCACTATGCTGGGTGCTAAGAAATAGGTGAATGAGACATGCTGTCTCTTCTTGAAGAGTTCGCAGTCATTGGAGAAGACCAACATGCAATAATCTTAGAATAGCACTTCTCTTTTAACTGAAGGTTCCGAGAGAGCATAGATAGGGAAATTCACAACTACTTGAAACTTTTCTTGATGTGTCCCTTCCACAGAGAAATTTCAAGTGAAGCATGAGTTATTACTCTAGAAGAGAGAAGCAACCAGTATTAAATTTATGATAGCTTAAATTGTAACAATAGGATACAGCTATGTATTTATGGATTTTTCAACATCTGCTAAAAATAATACAATTTAGTCTTCAGACCAATTTAGTCTTTGTCACTTTTCACTGAGTTAGAGTAACATAATATTTGTGAGTATAAAACCCAGTACACTTTTCCAAGTTCAGAAAGCTTAATATCCTAAAATCTCAATTATTTTATGATTATAGTATAATCCATAGAAGTTGTGAACATTATGAAAACTTAAAGTAATAATTGTCTCTGCAGTTATGGGCATGTTTATATTGAATAGGTTAAAAACGGTACTAATCAGGACTTTCTGAATACTTCATAGTATAAACAAATGCAAATAACGAAGTTTCCTGGTGTTTGTTGGCAACAGATTAGACCATAACAACGTAATCCCGTCTAGCATTAAGTGGCTGTGGACCCGTATAACAGCACTAACTCCTAAAAGAGCACTCATGATCAGGAACAGATTTCATTGTTACAGAAGCATTGGTAGAATAGAAAGTAAAGATTTAAACTTGTTACCGTGGTTTTTATCATCTGTTCAAAGGCAATCAGAACTTTCTTTTGGTTAGTTCAGTTTGATCTTGAAAATTATATTTCATGATGTTGGGGTTTTTTTTCCTTTAATCATCAGCTAATGATGTAACTGGCTTAAGGGAATCTGAAGAAAAACTAAAGCAACAACAGCAAGAGTCTGCACGCAGGGAAAACATTCTTGTAATGCGACTAGCAACCAAGGAGCAAGAGATGCAGGAGTGTACTGTAAGTATTTCAAATGTTTTAAAGTCTTTTTGAGGAATTGGGTTTTGGGTCACATGATGACATGTATTAATTCACATTAAGCTAATTTTGTTACTTAATAGGAATTATAGATGCACATTTTGTTAAGGTAGAAATACTTTGAGCTTAAATGTGCTAAATGTAAAATTTTGATAGATAACCTTTCATTATTGGATTTAAAGTAATTTTTCTGTGGCCAAGAAGTCAAAAATCTTAAATTATTCTCTGAAATCTCCATGATTTATAAGAATTAGTATATTGGTTCAGATATCTTTAAGTAACTGATATCTGAGGGTATAAGCAGCATTTAGTCTTTACTAAGCAAGCCGTCTGATTAGTTTCTCCTCTGCTGTCTTTACCCCTTTCTGCATAAAGTTATTTTTCTTAGTATCATCAACTTCTACCATGTCTTTAATTGTTAATCTTTCATTCGTACTATTTGCCATGTGTACATAGATCTGAAATCTAACGATATATTTGATCCTTTAGCTCTGGGGTTGAATTTAGAGTCAGTTTTATGCTGTCTTTGACAGTCTTAGCCCTTTCTTTTTGTGTTTGTATATGTCAGTTATATAAGATAGGGGCAGCTCTATTCCTGTTGTTCCTAGTAGTTTTTTTTTCTTTCTTTCTTTCTTTCTTTGGTTTTTTTGTTTTTGGACTGCACTGCGCGGCTTGCGAGATCTTAGTTCCCTGACCAGGGATCAAACCCAGGACCCTGCAGTGAAAGTGCTGAGTTCTAACCTCTGGACCGCCAGGGAATTCCCTGTTGTTTCTCATCTTAAAAGCTGAAATTTTCCTGAATTTTTTTGTGTAATCTCCATTTGATAGTTATTGAAATCTAATGCATAAGGCAATATTCTGGTCACTGGAGACTAATAATCTGTGGGTCACAGTTCTGTTTCTTCTCTCACCAATAAAATGTTCTTTAGGGCTTAATCACAATCCTTATTCTTCTTGTGCAGACGCTGTCTGTTGTCCACATTTCCACAAAAGTCTTTAGTCCCTTTTCCTTCTTTTTTTTTTTTTGCTGTGCTGTGCAGCATGTGGGATCTTAGTTCCCTGACCAGGGATTGATCCCACGCCCCCTGTGCCCTGCGTTGGAAGTGCAGAGTCTCAATCACTGGACTTCCAGGGAAGTCCCATTCACTTCTTCAAAATGACTTCTTTACCTGTTAAAGAGTAGCCTCTGTTATTTTCTCTATCTTCTCACCATTCCTTTTGTTTCTACCAATTTAGTTTCCATCTGCACTGCCACTGATATTTTTTCTGTAAAGTCACTAATGAACATATTAAGAAATTTCTCTTTCTCAGCACTCATATGCCTTTACTTTCCCTAACTTCAACTATTGACCATTCCCACCTTTGGCTTTTTTTTTTTTTTAACCTAGATACCTGGTTCCAAGAAGTCTTACCAACATTTTGAATATACGGTTTTTGTTTTTGTTTCTTTTCTGTAACACCCACCCATCCCATTCAATTTTTTTTTTGCTTAGGATTTTCACATCTAATGGCATGAGTACTACTTCTCAAGTGCCTAGTCTCAAAACCATTTAATTCTTTCTTTTTGTGATATTTAGGACTCTAGGTTCTACCATTTACTCATTAATAGTTTTAGGTTTCCCTGTTAACATGGCACTGTGCCAGATGCTTACACATGCAAAGGATGAATCTTACCTTCAGAGTGCTAGCACCTGGTAGATAGAGTGTGAATGGATGGTGCTGATGATAATGTCTCATAAAACCAATGCATGTTGATTTCTTTTTATCTCTTGAATCCTATTCTTGACATTCTAGTCCAGATACTTCTTAACACTTGCCTAGATAGTATGTGCTGTTGACTCATCTCAGTGATTCTGCAGCCATTCCATATACACTGGCAGTTTTGATCATATTATGCCTAATCAGGGCCTTTGGTGATGCCTCATCACCCTTTTTGTCATCTCAACCTATATTTAAGAGTTTTTTCAAGTAGAACCTAACTTTTTCCAGCCACATTTTTTTACAGCTCTTCTCTGCACAGGCCAGCCGAAGAACTCACTGCTCTTTCAGTTAGAACACAGTGAAGTTTTGCAGAGAGGGCAGCAGGAGCAAACACAAGGAAATGGCAAGCTTATGTGTAGCAGATGAGGGCCGTTCACTGTGTAATCTAAATACTAGTAACTATGTTCGTGTAAGAGAGGCAGTGTTTTCTTTAGTGATAGTGGTACATGCTATATGTTACATGGCATGCTTTATTCCTGTTAGATTACCTCAGCAGCTTGCATTATATTGAATAAATAGGTGTACTTTTTGGTTTAAAATGAGTTACTTTTAAAATTCCTTAAGCTAAAAGAGGAAAAAATAGTTCTGTTTGCTCAGTGAAATACTAACTAAATGTATCCTACTATATTTGTATGTTTTATGGTAGAAATTAGCTGCTTAGGAAATGTTAGTTTCAGTCCTTTTTTTTTTTGCGGTACGTGGGCCTCTCACTGTTGTGGCCTCTCCCATTGCGGAGCACAGGCTCTGGACGCGCAGGCTCAGCGGCCATGGCTCCCGGGCCCATCCGCTCCGCGGCGTGTGGGAGCCTCCCGGACTGGGGCACGAACCCGTGTCCCCTGCATCGGCAGGCGGACTCTTAACCACTGCACCACCAGGGAAGCCCTAGTTTCAGTCCTGTTTAAGGTTTAGTGTGGAGCAGGATCTTGAACCAGATCTACTTTGGGTGTGAAGAAAGTGATGCATTTAATGATGATACACTGTATCTCATATTTTAGAAATGTATTTTTAGTGTGCTAGTAAATAGTACAACCAAAGTTGAAGTTGAAGGTTTCATATGTAAGCAGAGGGTTTTGGTATGGTGGGAAAAGCCCTAGATTGGGAGTCAGGAGGCTTGAGAACAAGAATTCTGGTTTTAGTACTGGCACTGAACTAACTATCCTTGGACAGTTGGCTTATTTAATCTCTCAAAAATAAGCAGTTTGGACCAGGTCAGTCACCTTCCAGCCTTACAATGCTGTGATTCAAATCTACTTGGAGGGGGAAAAAATGCTTAATTTTGGGTTAAGGTGCTGTTTATAAAGCTGTAATGCCAACTCATGTAAATATGTAAGTACTATACATTTTTAAATTTAGAAATGCAAATATGTTTTAAATTATAACCTTGTAACCTGGTGTATTTTTAGGGAACTTGTGTATAGACTAATTTCCCATAAGCACAGATTTACTTACATAAGTAATATTTTAAACTTTGCTTTTTTTCCCCAGTGGGCATCAGCATTTTTAGTAAATATAACAGTGATTGATTGATTGATTTTTGTACTGTTTTGGTTGCCAACGTGTTAGTCTCCTTATATTTGAAGTTTCTAAATACGGAGTGCAATCAAATGGCCTTTATTTCTACATGGATAACCTTAAATAGTTTCGTTGGGGGGGGGGGTTTCTTCTTTTTTGGCTGCAGAGCGTGCGGGATCTTAGTTCCCTGACCAGGGATCGAAGCCAGGCCCCAGCAGTGAGAGTACTGACTCTTAACCACTAGACCCTCCTAACCAAGGAATTCCCAAATAGTTGTTTTTAATTTGTACTTTTTTTAGAGGATTTTATGATCAAGGGGGGAAAGGACTTAACAAACAAGTTGGTAAATCCAGTGAATGAAAGGGATTTTATCTCTTCTTAAGTATGTTTCCTTGGATTTGGTAGTAATTGGTGTTTTTTTGCTTTGCACAGACTCAAATCCAGTACCTCAAGCAAGTCCAGCAGCCTAGCGTTGCCCAACTGAGATCAACAATGGTAGACCCAGCGATCAACTTGTTTTTCCTAAAAATGAAAGGTGAACTGGAACAGACTAAAGACAAACTGGAACAAGCCCAAAATGAACTGAGTGCCTGGAAGTTTACGCCTGATAGGTAAACAAATCATACTCCCCAGTCAAGACTTCCCTGACAGTCCCACTACGAGAAAGCTGTGGTGGGACAGCCAAGTACTCGTTTCCACACCAAGACTCAGACTTTTTGAGCCAAAAAGCCACATTCTTATACTATCCAGCTTGTAATGGGTAATGTAAAACTTACCAGATGAACCTTGTGTTTCAGCTTTTTTCTCTTCCCCCTCCCCTTGCTTCAGAGGCCTGATGGCGTCGGACTATTCCGAAGAAGTGGCCACCTCCGAAAAATTCCCCTTCTAGAACATGTAGACACTTGAGAAGTGTTTCTGTTTGAAGAAAATAGAGGGAGAAACAGAAGTCTTAAGTCTGTGGCACACTGTGTCTTCAGACAGTTTGGAGGAATGAAAACCTAGAGATTTAAAATCATGAATTGAACATGTAAAATTCCAGTAAATGTAAAGATGGAATATGCATCGCTCTTAACCTTGAGCATAGTGACTTAGAGACACTGTATATCAGTTTTGCCAATAAGACTGTGGACTTCGTGATTGTTGTTGAACTTCTGGGTCAAACTCAAATGAGGTGAATTTTGCCTTTAAAGGGTTTATTTGCTAAGAACCAACTTAATAGTCATGAGAGAATCAAATAATAGATGTCAGTACAAGTAGTTCATATATTTAACCATTTAGTTTGGGGCTCCATATTACTTGATTGAGCCTTAAATCAATGTGGTTTTACTCAATGGTTTGTTCTTTGAATGGTTGCTAATACTGTAGATAATCTTATTGAGGACTGTACAAATAATGAAGGTGTGGTATCAAACTTCAGGTCTAAACTGTTTGAAGCATTATAAACATTCATTTCACAACTAGATTGTATAAGGATATTAGCTGTGATGAGACTCACTGCGTTATTTTTTTCAGTAGTGAAATTTATTAAATCCCCATTCCATTCAACAGGCACATGTTGAAAGAGCATTGTCGTTGGTGTTAATGGGGGAATGTGTTCCTTCATTGTATTTGGGCCTTTTGTATTGCACTCTTGATATTAAATTAAATGTGCCTTGAAATAGTTGGTTTTTTTTTTTTTGTTTTGTTTTTGGTTTTGTTTTGTTTTTTAAGTTCAAGGATTACTATGATGATTTTGTTGTACTTTTAACATTTTGGTTTTGGGGGGGCTGTGAGAGCAGATTGATTTCGAAAAAATTGTTGCTGTGCTCTTCAAAGTGAAGGAAAAGGCTCTGTGTCTCATTTTTTAAAGACCTACTTTTTTCCAGCTGGTATCATAAAAGACAAGGAGACTTGACACTTGTTGCTTTTTGACACCTTGTCCCAGGATATTGCAGTAGACATTAATGTGGGACAGCTTCACAGGGTGCCTGCCAGAAGATTGGGGACAGAATGTATTGGAACTGTGGGCTGGCCTAAGTGAGACATTTTGTGAATTGGAAAAAAAAAAAAAAAAAAACAAGGTATAGTGATCATTTCTAGCAAATTCATTTGATCATTTAGATAAATGAGGCATTATTTTCTTCATGCTTCCATCCAATCCTGGAGGTGAATTTTTTCGTCAGATCATTCTATAAGTCACCAATTCGAATTTTCACTTGGTGATAATGGAGTCTAAGATGAGTGGAAGATAAATGTTCCAGATTGCCCCAACGTTTAAGTGCAGTTTTAACAAGGGTGACTTAAGTTCTCTCTTAATCATTCAAATAAATTGTAAGTATCTTGTATGTGTGTGCTTTAGGGAACTGGTTGTGGGGCAGAGGGTGGGCTGGAGAAGTGGTTTGTGTGACTTCACGGCAAGAAATCGCTTCTAAAATTCTCACTGCTTGCGGGGGTTGGAGGGTAAGTAACCAAATCTGTTTGAAATTGGCTTCTTGTGCCCGATTTAAGGCTTTTGTGTATATGTTATGCCATTTAAGATCACAGTAGAGAAGACCTATGTATTCTCAGTAGGTCAGGAAATAATTCATAAAAGGTATCATTAACATGTACTCAAATTTAGCCAAGCATCTTTCTTTGACACTTAGGTAACAGTCACCTTGAAGTGGGTTTTTTCTTCTTACTGTTAAAAACTTTTTTTTAATTAATAAGGTAACACATGCTAATGTATAAAATTGAAACAGTGTAAAGAAAAGTGGAGGTGAAAAGTGAGTTTTACTCCTGGGTGTGACCTTGCCCTTCCCTGTTCAATTCCGCAGGAGTAGTAAGCACTTTTAAATTTCTTGGGTATCATTAAGATAATTTGTGTGCATATACAGTAATTATATATATATATATAGATTTTAAACAAATGTGACATGTATACATACATACAGATGATTTGTGCCAGGGCTTTCCCCACCCCACTTTATCCTTGGGCATTTTCCCATTTTTTACTATATTTAAATTACTTACCATTTTTAATGGTTATATAATATTTTCATTGTATTAGTAAATCATAATTTACTTTAATTACCTATAAATGGGTTTTTATTTTGTAAAAAGTAGGCTATAAGCCAGAGTTCATCAGGTGGTATAAATACATCATTAATTTGAAACAAATAGTCCTCAATCAATACTCTGGAATAATTCAAATAGAATGGGTTATGTGGGTTTTATTATGTTTTCCACTTTTTTATTCTGTTTTAAGAAAGATCTCATGAATTATGTTGTCCACTTTAGTTAAAATATTTCATACATGTGACAGTGCATATATTTTAGAGTAGTTAGGGGGATATATTGCAGTGTTTTGACAGTTTTCAGTTTGCATTTAAACATTTAGGTACTTGTGTGTACACCTCTTCAGAATACCCTGTCTCCCTTCCCCTTGATGACAAAGCAGTGTACAGTGTCCGTTCTTTTTTATAAATCATTCTCTTAAATTATTTCCTATTGTATTTTCTTTGTGGGTTATTTGATTTTTAGGAATGAGTTAGATTTTTTTTTTTTTTTGGTAAAATGATTCCAAAGACAAGTTACTTGTAATTGGATTCTTACCATCTTTTGTGATATGATGAACACAACACAAATTTTACATGACATAGTAAAATTACAGAATGTTTAAAGAACAGTTTTTTGAAGATTTGTTTTAAAGTGATCACTAAGTTTAGAAGTGGTAGGATTATTTTAGAACAGGCATTTATAAAAAGGCATGACTTCATAAATGAATTTTTTTTGCATTAGAATTTGTGATACTTTATATGAGGTTAAGTCAGGTCACAATGTATTGATTTTACTATTGTCTGTGTTTTAAAAAATTCATATAAAAGATTTCTCAGGTTGGTAAACACTGATGCTATATACTTTGCAAGAAAGCAGTGTTGTGGGAGCATAGGCAGTAAAGTGGAAGGAATGCCCCTGTCTTAGATGATGGTGCGTGTTTCTTATTCCTCATTTGATTTGTAAACTCTTCTTCCCTAGAGACTAAAGTCTGAGGGTGCTTATAGGAAATGGGGGATATCTGGAGCTGTAATAACAATGAACAGAAATATCAGCTAATAAAGTTGCCATGTAGAGAAAAAACCCTTACCACATGCTAACTCATGGTTTTCATCTGAGGCTCCTTTGCACAGCGGTACCCCAGGTTTTACCAGAGATTTGTGTAAGGAAAATGTATTAAAAACTTTTGCTTGAATCATATTGGGTTAGAACATGTGCTCTTGATAAAAGAACCTTGCAACACTGAGCCAAAGAATGAGAAACATTTACAAAGTGCTCCCATCTTAAAACATTTAAAAAGTGTGTGTACAGCAATTGCAAAAATGCAACCAAAAGCCCCAGTAACAGTGTCTCAATAAAACTTCACTGCTTTTCTTTAGCCTCATTAATAAGAATAGAAAGAATCACTTTTAAAGAGTTCTAATTTAAGTATATAATTGTGATGTTACCTTTGAAACTTGGATAGGGACAGTTTGATATTCTTGTGATGGAGTAAAGTTCAGAATGACCTTACTGGTTAAAGAATTTTTTTGCTGACACTTTCTATTGTTTTCTTCTTTTAACTCCTTTAATAGGGCTTTCATTTGCCTGATATACTACTTCAAATTCATCTCATCCTTAATAGTAATATAGGGGATGAACATTGATTGCATTTTTGCAGTTACTGTGTATATGCACAGAGGTCTATAGTACATTGCACTAGCACTTGGTAACTAATTTGTTGAAAGTATGGCACTCCTAATTTGGCACACACTTACATATTTGCATTATTTATGATAAGTAACTCCAACCTTATTTTTGTGTCCTAAGAGTAATCTTTTCAACATGGATAAAATCTTCACCACATACCAATATTAAAATTTCAAAAACTTTCATCCCAGTTTAAGACAGCTCAAAAGTATATATATCATATGAAATTAAATGAGGGATTGGTGAATAGGAATAGTCTGAAGGCTTTTTAAAAACAGTAACTGAACAGGCCTCACTTAATGCAGTAAATAAACATTCTTGTGAGAACTGCCTATTAAGAGGCATCCTTAAAAATGCTGATCTAGCAGGAATAAATATACTCTCATTCATTTATATATTTATAGGTGCTGATTTTTATATATTAGGTATTTTAAAGAAGTTTACATTTGAGGTTGATGTTACATTTACCCTTTCAAGAACTTTTCTGTTCCATAAAGCTAAGTACCTTAGTGCTTTACTAATGCTGTATATCTAAAATGTGTGTTAATTAACTGGCCTGTTTCTATTTCAAATTATAATTTGGGATAAAAATAGATTTCAGAATCAGTTATTAATAGAAACAAAAAGTGGCCATTTAGGTACTTCTTCTTTAGGTTTTTAAAATTTTTGCTGCTGTATTGGCAAAATACTGAAATGTACAAGATGGATGTGTTCCAAAAAGAAGATGGTAATTGTAGGGAGGCATCTGCTGTGACATAGTGTTATGTTCTGTACGTGTTACATCTATCGTTGTAATAATTGCAAGCAAAGAAGGTTGTAGAGAGTTTTGTCTTCATTTTGTGATGAATGGCTCTTTCCTTTACAGCCAAACAGGCAAAAAGTTAATGGCGAAGTGTCGAATGCTTATCCAGGAGAATCAAGAGCTTGGAAGGCAGCTGTCCCAGGGACGTATTGCACAACTTGAAGCAGAATTGGCTTTACAGAAGAAATATAGTGAGGAGCTTAAAAGCAGTCAGGATGGTAAGGGGTTTTTTGAAAAGTTTGGTTAAGTTTGCACTGGCTTTAAAATACTGCCAGGCATGAGTATTATAGATTAGAGTGTATATGCTCATCTCTGCCAATGGTTCTATAAAATTATAAGTGAAATATTTCCAATTGAGTCAGCAAACAAAGCCATTTAATCTTAGCGGTCCCCTCAGCCTCCCCCCCCCAGCCCCTGAATTGTTTATTGTGCAAATTTCATAAGAAGTTTTTGTTTTTTAGGGGTGGGATTTGGCAAAAGATAGAAAGGCTGTTGTATTATGTAGCTATATAAATTTATATTCAGTTCTTAAAAGAGGGAATATCTTCATTCAACCAATTTCTGTAAGTGTAAATCTTGGAAGTATTTGGCTGTTTCCAGGGATCTGAAAATATATATAATTGATTGTGGAAATTCCCTGGTGGTCCAGTGGTTAGGACTCGGTGCTTTCATTGCCGGGTCCAGGTTCCATCCCTGGTCAGGGAACTTAAGTCCCTGCAAGCCGCACGGCACGGCAAAAAATAGAAAATAATAAATAAATAAAAGTATATAGTTGATTTTACCTTTTAAGATCCTATTTAGTGAATAAGATGTAATAGTTCTTTGCTAAGACAAACGCAACTTGTCAGCCGCCATCTCTTTTTTCGCTGGGCAAGTATAGTTTCATCCATGCTATTTCTCCTTTGTGAGGAAGATTAGTAGTAAGAAAAATACCCAAGCTCTGGAGATTAGATTAATTGCAAACTGTAGTTAATTGCAAAGAAGGTCGCTAGTCAAGCAATATCTTTAAAACTGCCTTTTCAAAGTGATGGTTCTTAGCTCTCACTATTTATAAATATAGTAAATAGGAGGTTTTGTATAGTAGTAAATGAACTCCCCCTCCACCCCCAAGGCCTTTTTAGAACTTAATAGACATCTGTATTTTTATCAGTTTTCAAGAGTTATTTTCTCTGAATTTTGTTCTTGGATGGGGGATAATCCTTGATGACTGCATAGGCTTCTTTGGAGTATTAGAGTAGAGGACCGCACTTCCCCAGGGGCTAACCTGCTGTGGAGCTGAGACATTGGCTCGGAGGATGAGGAGTAAGGGGCTGGACATGAGGCCCCAGCTCAGCAGACGTGGAGCAGCTTCTGTGGGCTGTGACCAGTTTTATGTGGCTAGGTAGTTTGAATAAATTTAAATTTAGTTGCTTTAATATATTTATTTTAAGCTTTTGCCTTCCTCCCCAAAACAAACTCATTGTTGAATGGCTATTTTAACATTCCAAGCAAAATTTTAAAGTACTCTTGTGATTTTATAATTGTATTTGTTTACTTAAACATTTACTGATTGCCTGGCTTTGTGCAGGCACTAAGAAATATTTTTAAATATGTTAAAAGAGATATTAAAGTAGGTTTGACTCTCCTTTGCACAGAACTGAATGACTTCATCATTCAACTTGACGAAGAAGTAGAGGGTATGCAGAGTACCATTCTAGTTCTTCAGCAACAACTGAAGGAGACGCGCCAGCAGTTGGCTCAGTACCAACAGCAGCAGTCTCAAGCCCCAGGCCCGAGTACCAGCAGGACTACATCTTCTGAGCCTGTAGGACAGGCAGAGGCCACAGGTAAAGACTGCAGTCGTCTGGCCAACGGACCAAGTAATGGCAGTTCCTCCCGGCAGAGGACGTCTGGGTCTGGATTTCACAGGGAGGGGGACACAGCCGAAGATGACTTCCCTTCTTCACCAGGGAATGGTAATAAGGCCTCCAACAGCTCGGAGGAGAGAACTGGCAGAGGAGGTAGTAGTTACGTAAACCAACTCAGTGCGGGGTATGAAAGTGTAGACTCTCCCACGGGCAGTGAAAACTCTGTCACACACCACTCAAATGACACAGACTCCAATCATGACCCTCAAGAGGAGAAAACAGTGAGTGGGAAAGGTAACCGAACTGCGGGTTCCCGCCACGTTCAGAATGGCTTGGACTCAAGTGTAAATGTACAGGGTTCAGTTTTGTAAAAATTTTTCCAGCAAATTTTTATACAGTGTCATTTAATTTGGGAGAGGATACTGTCCAGAAAATTAACGCATACTTTTGTCACAATTTGCCTTTTTTGTGGGTGTTTTTTTTTTTCCTTTCCCTTTTTCTTTTTTTCCTTTTTTTTCCTTTTTTTTTTCTTTTTGCTTCAATACCTCTGCCACTTTGGAAACTGTAACAGTTAATTACTTTGAATGTTGCTAAAAGGACATTTTGTGTAGGGTCAGGTTATTTTTATATGAGTTAATGTGAAGTTGTAAATGGAAACCTTTCCTTAAAGTGTAACACAATGATGTCTGTTTAAATCTGTGTCTATCCTAGAACCTGTGCTGTGTAAGGGCATTCTTATTCATGCTGTTATTGTACTTACACACCGTTCAGACTTGTTAGCATAGCTGTGGGTTTATGACTGCCAGGTCTGCCCAGTACAGTAGTTTTATCACTGAAAGTTGGACTTGTTGAAGGAGTCCTATAGTAGTTTCAGTGTTAGATACAGTTTTTTCCACCATACATCTGTGCATTTTCTCTTTAGGTGACTGAATGTTTAAGAAACTGTGTGCATAGTTACTCAGTTTTTATGAATTGTTGTATCCTGTTAATGCATATTGCTCTGTGACTCCAGTATATCTCACCTGTACTGACCAAACTTAAATAAAGATTTTTATTGTAACTCCTTACATTAGTTGTTTTTTGTTTCTTTATGTGTGTTTAGCATTTGTCATCTCTTTTCATTGGCTTGCTGAATGTCTACTCATTATTCAACATACCACAAAGGTGAAACTTAAGTCCATGCATAAATTTAATTGTGAACTTAATTTTTTTTAAATTTATCCCTTGTTTTGGAAAATGAACTTGGAGTTTAGGACTACACTTTAATGTTTTTTCCTGACTTGTAAAAATAATTGTTAAAATACTTGAAAATACAAAAAATATAAAGAAGAAAATAGTCACCTAAGTATTCGTTAGGTTTTAATTGGAAAAGTAGACTTTGTTTTTGTGAAATGATTTCAGGTAATTAGGTATCTCTGTAGTCAGTGATGTTTGTGTTAAAATATTGGCCACTTCTGATTTGTACTAATAATATCTGCTAATGTTACATAGTAAGGGTGTAGGGTGTTAGAATGAAGGTGAAATGTTCTAAACAGATAAGACAAAATTTGCTTCTTTTCCTGTCATGTTAAACATTAAGTATCAAGGTCTATGGAATTGAACGGCTTTAGAATAACTTTTCACATATGTGGTTGAGATGAAATACAATTTTTGCTGAAAGCAAAATATTTTCTCATTTTAGATATTACTTGTAATATAACCAGGGAACCTCAAAAGTGGAGATAATGACATTTGAAACTGAGTTACAACTTACTTGAAAATAACTCCTATGTTTCTGCTTGTTTAACTGGCATACAAGTGTATCTGGTCTTCATGGTGTATGTAAAATACTGCACTTCTTACCTTTTGATTAACCTTTTGTGCAGTCTTCAAATAAAAAGATGCTACACAATTTTAACTAAATTTGCTTATAAACATTTTGGTGTGTAATAAAATACTAAATATTCCCTTGGTTTTATTAAGTACCATGGGCTTTAGCTTTAGTTTTTGTTATGTATATCCTTTTAACTTGCTCAATTTAAACAAAGATGGAATTTCTCTTCCTTTTGGTGTTATGTAATCGTTGGTGTGTGCAAAAAAACTATTCAACTGGTGATAAAATTTTATGACTAAATTTAATAGGCCTGTTATGTGTCATTACCAATTTTCAGATTTCTGTTGAATCTGCATTAATGGATGAATGACTTGGGCAGTGAGGACTTAAGACTGTGCAGAGTCAGTATTCTTCATTTCTGGAATTGGATGCTTTATTTGCTGGTATGACTATGATAAGAGATGGTAAATCATAATCTAGGTTGAGAGAGTGACCTAGATTTGAATGGGTTTGGATCCTGGCTTTACTGTGTGTCTACTTCATGGCTTGGGCAAACTACTTTCTCTCTCTCTGGCTCAAGTTTTGCCCTGTAAAGAGCAATAAGTTAATACGTGTGAAGCCTCACAACGGTGCCAAGCATGTAGTGACTGCTAGTAGATGTTTGCCAGTACTATTGTCTTGAAGTTCCAGTCCTGATAACAAACTGTCTGCCTAGGTCACACTACTCCAAATATAAATTTTTATTGTTTGGGTAGTTCCCACCGAAGGATGAAACACAGGAGCTTTAATTGAATGGATTGTAATACCCTTGATGGAAGAGTGAAAAGCTGCCTGTATTTACTTCAATTCGAGTTACAAGTGTGTCTGTTACTCCTTACACTGGACAAGTGCAAGTGCCTAAGCATTCTTTTGATGAATCCTGGAAATGGAGAAATGCAGCTTTTGGCGGAAAGCTTGCTGAGTACTGCCGAAGGGGTAATTTTATGGGCGTCAACTTGGATAAAGCCCAAGATTATAAGAAAGTTCCAATGTCTCTATTGGAGCATTAGTTCAGAGTTTACTGTGAAGGTAGCAAAAAAATGCCTTAACGTTTTTTGACGTCTATTGAGTACTTACATGCTGGAAACTCACAGGTATTTTATATGCATAATCATTTTTATCATCACCCCATGAAACAGGCACTTGTTATCCCCACATACAGAATAGGAAATGCACTTAAAAGGGTTACATAAAAAGCAAACGGTTGGTAAACGTTGGAGCTGCCCTCCAGGGTGCTGTCATTAAAGCTCCCTGGACAATACCAACCTCAAAGCTGGCAGCTGAACCAGGCCAGGTGCCAAGAGCTGACTTGGACACTGCGCCATTCTGCCTCCGTTCATCTTGAGGAGGAGGGAAAAATGTACGTGAGCTTCTAAGGATGACATCTCACAAGCCGTCTGGACAGTTGCTGTGCTAAATTAAACGATAAGAATCACGAAATCGCAATGCAGTGATGGAAAAAATGCAGATTACAAAGATTCCAAGTACGGAGCTCAAGATGCTAGCTTGCTAAGGTAAGAGGGTTTAGGTAAGCATAATCTCTCAGAAGTGGTTAGTTTAGCCCTTGAAGGAAATGATACCAGTTTGTGGACAAAAGGATTGAGACTATTTCTAATAATGTCTGGCACTATTAGAGGATGTACCAGTTCCCATCTCTTCACATAAGATTCAGTGGATACTTACTGCTGGGACCATTTTAACGAGAAAAATATGTACAAGTGCTTGTTACATAGGGCTCACTAGACTTTAGTTATCCTGGCCTCTCAGCTGTATTGGATGCAACTGAGCACCTAGTTTCTGGGACACTTTTGCAAACATAATGCAAAGCCATTCTTTCTGACAATTTTCTCTCAGATGTTCCTTATTTCTCACTAATAGTGGTTTGTCCCCTGTACCCACTCATTGCCTACTGCTCTTCTCTGATGACACTTCCTTGGGAGTTCACTTACTCCTTGATTATAGTGAACACTTCTTACAACGCTGGGTAATGTCATTTCATTCTCTTTGAAGCTGGATCATGAGGGAGATGTAGTTTTTAAAAGGACTGTCCCCCTCTTTCACCTCTTCTTTATTCTGAGTCCCTATCTGGCCCATATGTAGCTTGGAATAGGCACGAGGACTCCCTCGAGGCCAGGTGTTGAGCAGCCAGTCACCAAAAGCAAGCAATTGTCTTTGCAGTTTTTGCTGTTAGGTTGGTTCTGAATGGAGCCTCCAGGTAAGAAGTGAGTACATTCCTTGCATCCAGAAGAATACAGTCATAGTCATTCAGATGTGTAAGGCATTGGGCATAAAGAATATATTAGTATTCATTCCTATGTAATTATAATGTGCTAGGAGCTCTGCATAAGGCAGTAGAACAAGATCACTTTGCAAAGCTTATAGAGTCTAGTAGACGAGACAGATGAAACTAGGAATTTTAACATGGTAAGTAAAAGATACGTAGAACATGCTAATAAGAGGCATCAAATGCAGGAGATAGGAAGGCTTCCACAAAGGAGACTGAAGAGTGGCCAGAGATGTAAGGGGACACTGAGATACAGCATGAAGTCGAGTGACAAGTTCCTTAAGTTCCTTGGAGGCTCATGTTCCGGAACAGGGAACACATCCCAGACAGAAGACTACTGATTCTATTACTACTCCAGACCCTAAGGATTTCTCCTGACCACCATTATCCAAGCATTTCCTTCACCACAGGGGCTATGCTCTAGTTATCTTCTCTGGTTTATCTGGCCCGTCCGCATGTCTCTGCAAAGTCTTAATGGGGGTTCCCTGGCCCTAAGGAGTTTTCAATCTACTTGAAAGCTCTTCAGAAGGATTCCCCACTCTTGTCAACAGTCTTCCCTCCACAACCCTGTAAGTAAGTTCTCTTGCTCCAGTGTTCTCAACAAGCTGCACTGCCCGCCCAGAAACTCTTTCTTTCCTAGCATATTAGGCTATTCTCTTTGATTCACCAAACATCTGAAAATCTCAGCTTTCTACCGGGAAGTCAGCCTGGATGAATGAGGATGCTTTCAGTTACATTTAACAGAACACTACCTAACTCAGGCTGGCTTAAGCAATAAGGAAAACCTGTCTCACATAGTTGGAAGATCAGAGGTTGAGTGGATTCTAGATTGGTCTCGAAGATGTCCTCAGAAGGCCAGAGTTCTTCCCATCTCTGTTCTGCTGTCCTCAGTGTGTTGGCCTTGCAATCATGCTGGCTCAAAAGGTGGGTGCAGCAGTTCCAGGTATCACACCCAGACACCACAATGTCCAGAGGGAAAAAGGATCCATCTTTGTATCTCTTAGAAGTAAGAATACCTTTCCTAGAGCCACCCAGCAAATTTCCATTTTTGTGGCCAAGATTAGGTCATGTGGACATTCTGAAACCACTGGCCAGGGCTAAGACTAATTATTTGGAGTAAAATGAATGTTAGGAATCAATCACTATAACTGGGTTTATGGAGAGGTGAAAAATATCAAGTCTATTTTAATGGTTTAAACAGAATAAGTCTATTCAGCTTTGAAATTCCAGCCATCACTGATTACCCCACCCAAGTACTTACCCTTTACTCAAATACATCTTGTCAATATTGACAATTAATGATTATTCAATCTTAATTATTACTGAAATATTTGTAAAACTCCGTATCTATGGCAAACTCCAAGCTCTCTATATGCAGCCCTTGGGGATGGTTAAAGCTCTTGGATAATATCATGAAAATGCATTAACATCTATTTGATAAGTATTAAGTCCCTACTGTGTGTCCAACACTGTCCCAGGGCCTAGAGAGAATCAGACAAAGCAAGACCTCTCTCTGGAAGACTAGATCGTGGGGTGTGTCCGGGGGAAACAGCCAGAGCTGAGGCTGCCAAGTGGGCCAGGTATTGAGGTTCCTATAGAGAACTCTGAAAGATTTTGAACTTTGCCCAGTAGGGGATATGAAGTTGGAAAAGGTTTTAAGCAGAAGAGTCATCCAACCTGTGATTACTTGCTCCTCGCCTTCCAGATTGTCCGCAGTCAACCAGAGGAAATCCTTTTGATCTGTGAGACACTGAGACTCTCTGGCTCTCACACACTCGTCGCTACAGCTGATCTTCCGGTACAAGAACTTGGCAAGTGTGGCCAGCCCCACGGAAGGGTACGGACTCCTCCCACTGTTTGCACAGAGAACCAAGTTAACCCCCAAGTAAACGAATGACTGATTATTGGCGCCCAGGCAAAACAAAGGGGAACTTTAAAAAGCCACGAGAGCAAAAGCGCACAAAGAGAATGGCCCGCGGGCCTGCAGTTGGGAGGATTCGCACCAAATTCTCGCTGCCGAGATCGAGAGCCCGGGCTGAACGCGGGATACTCTGGTCACCCCACTTTTCACTGACTCCAAAAACATTAAATTCAAAAAAGACAACCTTATCCCCCCAAAACAAAAACGCCAAGACAGAAACGACAACACCGGGGGGTTCAGATAAACGTCTGAACGGCTGGCGGGCTGCGCGCCTTGAGTCCCAACTCCACAGTCCCGCCCCCTGCCCGGCCCAGCTCCGCCCTCGCGTCTGCGCACCGGCGCCCGCGGAGGCGGTGGGCGGGGCGCTCTGAGGCTCCGCCCCCAGAGCGGCATGTCAGAGGCGGGGCTGGATCTTGCTCACTAGCCGGCTGCGCTGGGCCAACCGTAGCTCGAGAGGCAGTAGTGCGGCAGGATGAGTGCAGACTCAGACCCCGTGGTTATCGTCTCGGCGGCGCGGACCATCATAGGTAAGCGGTCGGCGGACCCGGCATGGGGTTTGAGGCGCGAGCTCGGCCCGTCCCGGCCCGGTCGCGGGGACCCCCGGGACCTCCGGGACCCTCGGCACCCGGCACCTCGCGCCTTCCTTGGCCCGCCTGCCTTCCCCGCCCCCTCGTCGCGCGGTGAGGTCCACTCCACTCCGAGTGTTCTGATTGGATTCTTGGGTAGGGCCACTGCGCCTCCCGGCTCTCCCATTGGCTGGGGAGACCCCTGATTGGCCAGCCTCAGGAGACGCCACCTCGGCCCTGTGGCCTCAGGGGCGGGGCCACTGGGTGGTGGGTGCCGGGGCGTTGGGCAGAGGTCGCGTTAGTCAAAGGAGGTTTACAGAGAATTGCCCAAATGTCCTTAGTGTTGTATAGATTTCAAAGGCCCTGGACTCGCGGGAGTGTGGACCCCTCTTGTTAGGAAAGCGTGGGCCGCGCCCATCCGCTCGGATTTGGGGAGTGGATGTGTAGGTTTCTCGCGGGTCCGCGGCTTCCCCGCACGGCCTGGGGGCCGCCTCCCCGGGCTTCGGCTGCTGCAAGGCACCCACGCTCCACTCTGTGCCCAGACGAGATGCGGTGGGCGCCTGCGCAGGGGGAAAGCACCGGGCCGCCGGTCCCCCGCCGCCCTGGGCGCGCTCTCCATCGCCCTCGCCTTCCCTTCTATTCTAGGCTCCTTCAATGGTGCCTTATCCACCGTTCCTGTCTATGACCTGGGCTCAACTGTCATCAGAGAGGTCCTCAAAAGGGCCGCTGTGGCTCCCGAAGAGGTATCAGAGGTCATATTTGGACACGTTTTGGCAGCAGGTAACTCCACAGTGACCCCAGCAGAGAGGTCAGGTTGTTGGAAGCAGCCCATTAACACTCCCCTCCCCCGACCCCCCACCAACACTCAGAAACTTGTTTTCTTGTCTCCGTAAATTTGCTTACAGAGTTCCCTCTGTTGGAATACCTCCTGTCGCCCCTCTGTCAAGCCCCAACAGTGCTTCTGTCCAGCTTAACACTAAGCGTCTTTAATATACTTTTCCTACATTATCCTAGATCACCGTCCTCCACTGCCTTTTCTTTCTTTAGAAGCAGGGTCAGCCTGACACATGGGAGAGTATGCAGGGCCTTCCGTATTTCCCTAAAGTGTCACACATTCAATAACAATGTATTGAGTTCCTCTGTGCCCTGCACTGTGCTAGGTGTTGGGGATAGAGCTCCAACACAGGTTAGTCCTTGCCCGCATAGGGCTCACTTCCGAGTCGGCAAGGTGTGTTGCCGCCAGACTGCCAGACGGGCGCATCACCCCTGGAGGGCTGGCGGAGGTGAATCACCAGTGTCCCAGCCCACTTCTCATTCCCACTAGGTTCACAGACCCACGACCACTGACAATTCCTAATTAGTTATTCTTAACTAGTATCACGCTCACTCAGTAGCATAAATTCTAATTACCCCTAGTGATAGTTGGTCACGCTCACTTACGGCCACCTTTTGTCCTTACCTTATCTGAGACCAGGCCCATTTTTCTGTGCATTTACTTTGTAGTTTTGTAGTTCCTCTTCCTAATTCTCCTTTCTCACCTTGTCCTTTTGGGCAGCCTTAAAGTCGAAGCACGCCACTTTCTCCTGACTCTCCAGGGCTTTAAAGCATATGAGTAACTTTACTGGTGGCCCAAAGGTGGCTGCCTTTGGGCCACTCCCTCCTTTCTTCTTCCCAGACCCACGACTTAGACTTACTCTGTTGCCATAGGGTCCTCCACTCCTGGTTTCTGTTTTCTCTTCCATATCTCACCTCGCCTCACCTCTCACCTGTGTGGTATCTCCATACAATTAGAATAAAAATAACAGCTGTGTTTATTGAGGGCCTGCTAAGTGCTGGGCCTTTAAAAACCCTGTGTTCAGTGCTTTCATTAATCCTCTCAGGAAGTCTATTGGATCATATTCTCTCCATTTTACGAACGAGTAAATGAAAGTTTGAGAGATTGAGTAATTATCCAGGATCACAACCCACATCTGTCCCACCTCCTACGCAGGTACCCTCCAGGGTCATGTAACTAATGTTTACTGAGCACCTGCTGCGCTCCAGGCACTGTTCTATCAGCTGGGGATAAACAGGGTTCATATCAGATAGGAATCCTCAGTCTCATGGACCTCACTTTCTGCTAAATGCTAGACCATTAGTTAATTATGTTCAGCACTACTCTAAGTACCTGAAGATGGGGATTATGAATAAATACATAACATTTTTATAAAGGAGTTATTTACTTAAATACAGATGTAATTCACTGTAGCTTAAAAAGCAGGAACCTTAAATAATATTAATGTCTTCTTTATTAACTAGTATCCTATGAATTTAATTCAGAGAACATTTATTTATTCATTTATTTATTTTTGGCTGCGTTGGGTCTTCGTTGCTGCGCGCGGGCTTTCTCTAGTCACGGCGAGCGGGGGCTGCTCTTCGTTGCGGTGCGCAGGCTTCTCATTGCGATGCTTTCTCTTGTTGTGGAGCATGGGCTTAGTTGCTCCGCAGCATGTGGGATCTTCCCAGACCAGGGCTCAAACCCGTGTCCCCTGCACTGGCAGGCGGATTCTTAACCAGTGCGCCACCAGGGAAGTCCCCGCGAACATTTTGATACTGTTTTTTAAATAATTTTTCCTGGGACTTCCCTGGTGGTCCAGTGGCTGAGACTCTGCACTCCCAATGCAGGGGGCCTGGGTTTGATCCCTGGTCAGGGAACTAGATCCCACATGCCGCAACTAAAGATCCCGCATACCATAACGAAGATCCCGCGTGCTACAACTAAGACCCGACACAGCCAAATAAATAAATAAATATTTTAAAATAATAATTTTTCCTGCGTCTATTTTCAAACTTTAGGCTCCCAGCCTAATCCCAGATTAATAACACCGTGATGAATATAATCCCTAAATTTTTCTCAGTGACCCATTTGCTAGTTCTTTTCCAACAAACTCACTGAGGAGAGGTGTTCGGTATGGGTATACCTGAAATTTGCAATAGAGCGGCCACTGTATAAACACTGACCTGTTGATAACAGATAATGGCGACTGAAGATATTTGAAACTTTCCACTCCACCCCCTTCTCTGCCAACTTAAGTATGTGATGTATTTCTTCCCATTCCCTGAAGGAAGGGCCCACAGCTGAATTATAGAAAGGTATTGTCAGTTCTGATTTTGTACATATCTCGTTACGTAACCAGTTAATCATGGTGTGATGGATATTAAGCAAGGAAAGAAGTGCTTCTTAGCAGAGGTTTCCTCTTTTAAGTAACCCTCTTATCTGCCCAGGTGTCTTAAGCCATGATCAAGGAAGCAAATAACCGTAGTTAGAAACAGGAATAATGCCCAAGTTCTGCCCTCTGTTTATAAGGGAGTGTGTACTTATTCAAGCCCTAGAGAAAGATCAGGAAGACAGTTCCTTCTTACAGTATTAATAACTTCTTTGTGGAGAAGAAAGCCGATGTTCATAAATTTTTTAATTTTTTGTTTTTTATTTTTTGGCACATGGCACGTGGGATCTTAGTTCCCCGACCAGGGATCGAACCTGCGCCCCCTGCATTGGAAGCGTGGAGTCTTAACCACTGGACCTCCAGGGAAGCCCCGAAAGCTTATATTAATAAAATATCTGTAGAACAGCACAAGATAATATGTATTGAAGGGTCAGACTGGGATGGGTGTGAGGTCCACACAGGTCTTTGCCTCTGCCGGGAACTTGGCTTGGCTTGGCTTGGCTGGGAAGTGGCAAGAGACCCAGCTGGCAATCTCCTGATTTTGCACTCACTTTCATCCCAACATTTTATCTCTCTTTGATTGCTGGGAGGCCTCTCTGTTCCTTCCTCCAGGTTGTGGGCAGAATCCTGTTCGAAAAGCCAGTGTGGGTGCCGGAATCCCCTACTCTGTTCCAGCATGGAGCTGCCAAATGATCTGTGGGTCAGGCCTAAAAGCCGTGTGCCTTGCAGCCCAGTCCATAGTGGTAGGAGACTCCAGCATTGTGGTCGCAGGAGGCATGGAAAACATGAGCAAGGTAAGGCCTCTGAAGAGATGGCTCTCGCTGACCTCTCACTGATAAACTCTCGTCCACTGCCATAGCAGGGTAGACCAATGGTATCAGAGCTGGAACCAAACAGGGAACAAGTAAAAAACGCATTGAACCTTGATTCCTGCCTGATTATTAATTATTCTTCAAATTGGATGGGAAATCCAGGTTGAAGAAAAAGCCTATCAACCAGTGTGACTGGAACAGAATATATTTTTTTTCTAAAATGTTACTAGGGCTTCCCTGGTGGCGCAGTGGTTGAGAATCTGCCTGCCAATGCAGGGGACACGGGTTCGAGCCCTGGTCCAGGAAGATCCCACATGCCACGGAGCAGCTAAGCCCATGCACCACAACTACCAAGCCTGTGCTCTAGAGCCCGTGAGCCACAACTACAGAGCCCACGAGCCACAACTCCAGAGCCTGTGCGCCACAACTACTGAAGTCCACGCACTGCAACGGAGAGTAGCCCCCCACTCGCCGCAACTAGAGAAAGCCCGCACACAGCAATGAAGACCCAATGTGGCCAAAAGTAAATAAATAAATTAAATAAATAAAATTGTTACTGAAGCGTATTTTCTGAATTAAACCTGTAACATTAGTCAGTTGATATACTTCGCTTTAAATTTCTTTCTCATTGTGAGTAAAAGTTGAAAACAGATGATGCCACTTACCTTCCTGCACAGGACAAGGAATATTCCAGGGACCACATTTTGTTGACCTTTGGTAAGTATAGAATATGGAAAAGAGGACCACTGAGTAGTGCCTTTCTCCAGCAGGCTTGCCAGGTGGGACTGGTTTCACCAAGTTCCATCCCTCAAATCGGCACAGTGGTGAAAAGGAAAAAATATATCCCCTAGCTTCCTGCAGGAGTTCAGGGTCTCACCTGGGGATCCCGCAGGCAGAGGTCGACTCAGCCCCACATTTGCGGAGGCTCTGGAGGAGGCAGGGTGAAAGTAGCAAACGTAATCGGAGTGATTCTGATGGGACCGTACTAATAGCTGTGCTTGTAAACACGCAGACGTAACAGCCCTTAGTCTTGGTATTATTCCCAGTTTACAGGTAAGGAAACTGAGGCCCAGAGCCTGGACTCCAATAGAGATCTTCTGACTCTTAAGTCTTTCCATTCTATGATAGCTGCTATCGAGTTGGTAGGAGTTAAGAGGATCCCCTACTGAGAAATCTCCCCCTATCAGTTAATTAAGCAACCTGGTTATTCTCACTGTAGGCATTGTGTCCCATCAAAATAAGTAACACATTGTTCCCATCACTTAAGCCCTTTGATGAGCTCTTCATTTAATAGGTGACTAGTTGCTTCTTTGGAAAGAATAAAGAGCTTTTTAAGGAAATAGGACACAGAATGCGTAGGTTTGTTTGACAGAAGACTGGAAATGGGTGGGGAGGAGAGCAATGGGTCTCCAGGAGTAGGAAGGGTGGAGTAGCCTGTTGATTCCAGGGCTCTTCAGGCCCTGGGCCCTGGGTGGGGAGGAACATGGACTGGAACAGGGGAGAAGGGTCATAAGGGGGACTAGGTGAAGACTGAGGAATCACTGGAGAGCTGTTTTGGGTTTTTTTAAACATATTTATTTTTGGCTGCATTGGGTCTTCGTTGCTGCGCGCCGGCTTTCTCTAGTTGTGGCGAGCAGGGGCTACTTTTCGTTGAAGTGCATGGGCTTCTCATTGCAGTGGCTTCTCTTGTTGCAGAGCACGGGCTCTAGGCGTGCAGGCTTCAGTAGTTGGCACGCGGGCTCAGTAGTTGTGGCGCACGGGCTTAGTTGCTCCGTGGCATGTGGGATCTTCCTGGACCAGGGCTCGAACCTGTGTCCCCTGCATTGGCAGGTGGATTCTCAACCACTGCGCTACCAGGGAAGCCCCCTGGATAGTTCTGAGTGGGATCCTAAGGAGAGGACTGGTTACAACCAAGCCTAATCTATTGTATTTGTTGTTTTCAGGCTCCTCACTTGGTTCACTTGAGGACAGGAGTCCGGATGGGGGATACACCGCTAACTGACAGTATGCTCTGTGATGGGCTTATAGATGCATTTCACAACTATCATATGGGCATTACAGGTAAGGCAAACATGGCTGAAAACATACTAACCGTAAAAAGTTTAAAACAGATCCTATAATAATCGGCTTTGCAGGTGCTTTCCTCTTTCAGGGCAGGGACTGTGTCCTAATCACTTTGTATCCCTGATGACAGGGATAGTTCCCATTTGATGAACCGAAGTGGGGACGTATTCCCTCTGTCCTTTGTGACTCCTTGATTGTCAGGGAATGTTAGTAGTGGGAGGTGCCTCAGAGTTCTTCTGGATCAAACTCTCACTTTACCATATGACAGAACAGAGCTCACAGATAGTGGCTTTGTGGCAAAGGCAACATCAGAGATAAACTAGTACTTCTGGTACCTAACTCTGTTGCACTACGCAGTCAGGTCTTCATCCGTCTAGAAGGCTCCTGTGGTCTAGGTGTACTGGCAAAGCAACTGGAAGATCAAAAGAACTCCTGTCTTTACTGCATATAAATGTAAAACTTAAGAACATTTTAAGTTTTGAGTTAAAGAAACCAACCCTGAGAGGTTAAGCATCTTGCTGAGATGCCTGGCAGCGGCTCTGGTTCTGTGAAAAGACTTCTTGTGAAAAAGATAAGGAGGGGAAGGGCGAGGTTCCAGGCAGAGGGAACAGTGTGTGTGAGTGCCTGGAAGGGAGGGCGGGCTTGGAGAGGCGGGGACAGTGAGAAGTTCAGGGCGTCTCTGTCGCTGTGGGACTGACAGCTGCAGCAGAGATGGCTGGGCATCGCGGGCAATGTGTGCTGTACTAGGGCCTAACGTGTCAGTTTCTCAAAGTGCCACAGTCCAGCTAACTGCCTCAACATCACCGGAGATGGTCATTAAACATTTAGCTCCCCAGCCCTTTCCGAGGTGTCATGGACTGAATTGTGTTCTTCCAAAATTCCTATTCCCTAACCCCCAGGACCTCAGAATGTGACCTGTACTTGGAGGTGGGGCCTTTTAAGGGGTAATTAAGTTGAAATGAGGCTTTTAGCCTGGGCCCTAATTCAGTCTGACTCGTATCCTTATCAAAAGAGGAAGAAATACCAGAGATGTGGGCACAGAAGACCATGTGAAGATATAGTGAGAAGGTTTCCAAGGAGAGGGCCCTCAGGAGAAAACAAGGCTGCCGGTGCCTTGATCTTGGGCGCCTACCCTCCTGAATTGTGGGAAAATAAATTTCTGTTGCTTAAAAAGAAAAGATAATGGCTCAGGCCATGATGTAGTAATTAGTAAAGACTAGACCTCCTACTATAAACAAGTATAAGACTGGTCAGAATATATCAACCAACCGTTTTCAAACGGCCAACAATCATGCAAAACTGAACTTCTTGAAAGAAGGGAAAGACCCACTATAACTAGATTTCTACCTGGGGCTGCTTTCCTAACTTTTTATCTGGGGAAAAGTGGCTTCAAAGAACTGGAGAGGTAGAGATCAGAGTCTGGGGCTGCTCAGATGGCTAGGTTTGTGGGGCAGAGCACTGGAGAGAAGAAGAGGAGCTCCAGAAATCTGCTAAGGGTCCCCTTAAGGCTTTGGCCAAATGTTTAGCTATGGATGTTCAGGGCAACGCTCTACAAGGCCTAGTAGAAGCAGCTTCTAGGAACATGAATGGAGATTTTTTTTTTTTTTTTTGGCTGCTCAATGTGGCATGCAGGATCTTAGTTCCCCGACCAGGGATTGAACCCATGCCCCCTGCAGTGGAAGCCTGGAGTCTTAACCACTGGACCACCAGGGAAGTCCCTGAATGGAGATTTTAGATTGCTGGGGGACACAGAAGTTTTGACCAACAACAGTAGAGACTTTACTGAACCCACTGGACACTCCATTGACATCTAAGAAAGGCCACAGTTTAGGGTAGGACCCAGGGTAAGGGCTACTCTAGACCCAAACTAATTATCTTAGAAACAAATTTCAAACAAGTTTCTGTTGCGCTTCACAGATACTGTGTTTTTACAAATTGAACGTTTGTGGCCACCCTGTGTCAAGCAATTCTGTCAGTGCCATTTTTCCAACAGCATTTGCTCACCTCAGGTCTCTGGGTCACATTTTGGTAATATTTGCAATATTTCAACTTTTTCATTTTTATATTTGTTGTGGTGATATGAAAAGCCTGGACCTAGAATACCCAAAACAATTTTGACAAAGCAGGAAACAGAAAGATCTTTGATGTTACTGCTAGAACTTGCTGAAGGCTCAGATGATGGTTAGCATTTTTTAGCAATAAGGTGTTTTTTAATTATGTACATTGTTTTTTAAGATATAGTGCTATTGCACACATAATATACTACACTAACTTTACAGTGTAGAAATATGGTGGATGCTACTTTAATCAAGTGAGCAAAGCTAACATCACCTGAGATAAACTCCCACTTGTATCCTGATAAGATTCAGTGAGGGACTTCCCTCGTGGTGCAGTGGTTAAGAATCCCCCTGCCAATGCAGGGGACATGGGTTCGAGTCCTGGTCCAGGAAGATCCCACATGCCACGGAGCAACTAAGCCCGTGCGCCACAACTACTGAGCTTGCGCTCTAGAACCCGTGAGCCACAACTACTGAGCCCTCGTGCCACAACTACTGAAGCCCGTGTGCCTAGCCTGTGCGCTGCAACAAAGAGAGGCCACCACAGTTAGAAGCCCGTGCATCCCAATGAAGAGTAGCCCCCGCTCGCCGCAACTAGAGAAAGCCTGCGCGCAGCAACGAAGACCCAACACAGCCATAAATAAATAAATAAATGATTCAGTGAGAAGATAGTATATAATCATCATTCAGTGCTTTCACACATAATCTAATCTTGAGGAAACATGAGTCAAACAAACCCAAATTGATGACATCTGACAAAAGAACTAGCCCCTGCCCTTCAGAAATATCAAGGTTAAGAAACACAGAGACAGGGACGTCCCTGGTGGTCCAGTGGTTGGGACTCCTCGCTTCCAGTGCGGGGTGTGGGTTCCATCCCTGGTGGGGGAACTAAGATTCCCACATGCTGCGTGGCCAAAAAAAATAATAATAAAAATAAAAACATGGTTTCCTAGAACTACTGAGCCTCACATAGCACATCGTAAACTTTAACATAAAAAACAAAACACAAAGTCTAAGGAGGTGTTCCAAATAAAAAGAAACTAAAGAGATGGACGGTGAAATGCAGTGCGTGATCCTGGATTGGACGTTACTGGACTGAACAAATAAATTAGCTCTAAAGGGCATCATTGGGTCAATAGGTGAAACTTGAATATGGACTAAGAATTAGATAATAGTATTTTATCACTGTTAAATTTCCTGATTTTGGTAGCTGTGGTTGTGTAAGAAAATGGCCTTTGTGGGGGGAAAATATACAGTGAAATTAAAATTTAGAGATATAGGGGCATGGTGTCTACAACTTTCCATCAAATGGTTCAGAGAGAATGATAAAGCAAATGGGGCAAAAAATATGAACAACTGGTGAAGCCATATAAATGAAATTTCCGAAAGTTATTTTATAGAAAGGAAAAGAGAAGGAAGGAAGCAAAGAAAGGAAATGGCTTCTTAAGAATCACTGCAACGTTTCCACATTCAGTGGGAGGCAAGATTGCCGCAGAGCACTGTCTCAGTCCACCAGCGAGCCTGCCATTGTTGGGCCTCAGTGCTTGTTTAAAGGTGAAAAACTTGAGCTACCAAAAGCCAGTTCCTAAAAATGTTTGGTTTTTGCTTTTTTTCTTTCACAGCTGAAAATGTAGCCAACAAATGGCAAGTGAGTAGAGAAGATCAGGACAAGGTTGCAGTTGTGTCCCAGAACAGGACAGAAAGCGCACAGAAAGCTGGCCATTTTGACAAAGAGATTGTACCGGTTTTTGTATCTTCTAAAAAAGGTGGGTGTATAAGTCATGAAGGTGTTTTTATATATATAAATTTACTTACTTATATTTTTGGCTACGTTGGGTCTTTGTTGCTGCGCACGGACTTTCTCTAGTTGCGGCGATCGGGGGCTACTCTTTGTTGCGGTGCACAGGCTTCTCATTGTGGTGGCTTCTCTCATTGTGGAGCACGGGCTCTAGGCACACAGGCTTCAGCAGTTGTAGCTCGCAGGCTCTAGACCACAGGCTCAGTAGTTGCGGCAGGCGAACTTCAGTAGTTGTGGCACATGGGCTCAGTAGTCATCGCTTACGGGCTCTAGAGCTCAGGCTCAGTAGTTGTGGCGCACGGGTTTAGTTGCTCCATGGCATGTTGGATCTTCCCGGACCAGGGCTCGAACCCGTGTTTCCTGCATTGGCAGGGGGATTCTTAACCACTGCGCCACCAGGGAAGCCCAGTCATAATGGTTTAAACATCAACGGGGCTATTTATAAGTAAATTGTTAATATTCAAAAGAATAACATATAGGAATGTTTATACATCGTGTCTCAGTTGTCTTTCAGGTTGCAAAGATATATTCAGGATAGATCTGAATGTGAGGTAGGGAAGGAGACATGGGAGGCTGTGTCAGCATCCAGACACTTTTCGCCCAGGGTCTCCACATGGCTGTGTAGATGGAGCGTTTTAGGAGAAATTGGAGAAAGCAGCCGACCTTTCTATGCCTACAGGCTCAATCGCCTCCGAAGCAAATGTCCATTACTTCCTGTTGCTTCTGTGTGTGTTTCATATTTGAGGGTGGATCTTCTGGGGTCACTTAGCTATTCTCTAATATGGAACACTCTAGTCAAGTTCTGTTACTGATGACTGACATCGATTATGCCCAGCCTTTATGAGACTGGCTTTGACACCCTAGATCCAGTCAGTTGTAACCAGCCAAGACCTATATACCCCAAATCTTAGCAACCTTTTAAGCAAAGAAGTCCCTGTAACTGCCTTCCTCAGAAAGGGGTGTCTGGATATGGAAAACATGTCTTTACAGTAATTTGTACTAGTGTGTACTTCCCTATTGGAATAAAAGTATTTTATAATAAACCTTTTCTTCCAAATGTGAATCCTTCTATATCATGTCTGAGGAACTGTACTAATCTTGGGTAACGATTTTCCCTTTTCTCAGGTCTTACTGAAGTTAAAACAGATGAGTTTCCTCGCCATGGGAGCAACATGGAAGCCATGTCTAAGCTAAAGCCTTGCTTCCTTACAGATGGAACAGGAACCGTCACCCCAGCTAATGCTTCAGGTTAGATTTTCTGAAGGGCAGTTGTGGGAGTATTATCTTCTGCTAGGTCTACTAAGTTAATACCTTTTTAATTTCATTTCATCAATTATTTATATACAAATTATGCTAAAACCTTGTTTTCGTTACTTTAGGAGAAAATGTAGTTTTGATCATGTTTCTTCATATTTAGATTTATGACTTAACCTGTACAACATACTGAAAAATGGATTTGGTTTCCTTGCAGTATCCTAACGAGACACCAAGTGAAAAAGCAAATTAGGGAACTCCAGATTTCATCTACCACCTCTGTCCTTTTCCAAAACCCGGAACTCCCATTACCTCCTATGAGGTCTGGGCTATTTCTTCCATTTCTTTTCATTAATCTCCCCTCCCCCACTGCTTTAATCTTTCTGCTCTTTATCCCACTGGAATGTTCTGTGGTCTGTTATATCATCTTGTCAAAAGGTATTAACTTAACCCATGTCTTCAGGTGTTGGAGAAAGTAGACACAGGTATGTAACTTAGCAAGCACTGTTTTGGAAATTAAGACATTCATATTTTACAGGAATAAATGATGGTGCTGCAGCTGTGGTTCTTATGAAGAAGTCAGAAGCTGATAACCGTGGGCTTACATCCCTAGCACAGATAGTTTCCTGGTCACAAGCAGGTGTGGAGCCTTCCATTATGGGAATAGGACCAATTCCAGCAATAAAGCAAGCTGTGAGTTTAATTTCCAATGTTAGCACCTGTCCTTTTTGTTGCTAAAGCCTCTTGGGGACCAGACCAGTAACTTGTAAATGCTTATTAACTTCTACCTCCTTCAAACCTTCGCTCAGATCCTTCCCACTCCAAAATGCCGAGACTGAGCTTGATTTTATTTTCATATTTATTCCTATCAGGCTTCACTTGCATTGTCTCAAAAGGAGACATCCTCCCATTAGCCTTAACTGAGCTTATTCACTTAATTACATCTGTAGTGTTCTTTCCCTTCCGCGAAGAGCAGCCCGCATTTGGCTCATCTGCTTTATAGGGCAACTAGTTCTGCTCTATAACCTCACGGCCACGTGTTAAGCGGTTCAAATTTGAAGACAGTATAGAATTTCCAAGGGGTGTTTTATCCTTAAACCTTTTAGAATTGGTGTCACCAAGGCAAAATGTGTTACCACTTGGAACTCAAAGTGGCATTTTCAAGAGATCCTTCAATATCATACAGTATATTCTGCTTCTACACCTACAACGAAGAATGGTTCCACTTGAGATTTTAGCTCTCTCTTCCATTAACCTTTCCTTTAGGTTGCAAAAGCAGGTTGGTCGCTGGAGGATGTTGACGTATTTGAAATCAATGAAGCCTTTGCAGCCGTGTCTGTTGCAATAGCTAAAGAACTTGGACTAAACCCAGAGAAGGTAAACCTAAGCACGCAGTCCTGACAAGAGCTTGCAAATGAACATTCACAATGTGATCTTAACACTGTAAACAGCAAAACACAGGATGTGTCCCAGGTACTGGCCATACAGTAAGGGGTGGGTGCTAGGTAAGTTCCTGTTGGACTTGGGAGTTCACTTATTTTATTGCTTCCTAAGGCAAAAAAACTTGTGTGCATTAGTTCACTTCCCACAGGAAGAGGGTATTTTCAGTCTTAAACTAAGGTAGTCAGAATGGATGTCACAAGGGTACAAATCACTTCCTAAGCAACTTGAACTAAAAACTGAATTTGAAAGGGTAGTTAACTGGTATGACATTAAGAGGAAAAAGACAAGTTTGGGATTCTAACTTTATGTCCAGAGAAAAATAAATGATACAAATCTTATGTACCCCTTAGGTCAACACTGAAGGAGGAGCTATAGCCCTGGGCCACCCTCTCGGAGCATCTGGCTGCCGGATTCTTGTTACCCTGTTGCACACGATGGAGCGCAAGGGTGGACATCGTGGGGTTGCTGCCCTGTGCATTGGGGGTGGGATGGGAATAGCAATGTGTGTTCTGAGGGGATGAAACTGCTTAACCATTAATTATGCTTAAACTAAACGTGAACCTCGTTTCTTTTTAAACTAATGAAATACTAAGTTAGTGAAATCAGAGGACCAAAGTGAGGATGGCAACTATCTCCCACTTCAAAAGAATCCCAAGACTTGACAGCTGCTTGCACTTTAATGTGTAACACTCGAGGTACAACAAGATAAATGCATCTAACATTGTCATAAATAAAAGACATCAGTCATCAAGGGCTCCAGAGTGAACAGCATCTTCATAACCTCCATGCTTATCATCTTTGCTTTCTGGGTGTAATTTAATAAGATCATCAATTCGAAGAATGGTAATTGCAGCTTCAGTTGCAAATTTCAAACTTTTAACTTTAACTATGGTTGGTTCAAACACCCCTGCTTGTTTGTTGTCTCGGGGTTTACCATTGACCAAGTCAAGACCAATCCTGCAATTTAGAAAAAAACCTATTAAATGGCCTCTTTCATAGTTCACACCCATCCTATTCCACTCCTTTAAAAGTTGACTAGGGGGACTTCCCTGGTGGTCCAGTGGTTAAGACTCCACATTCCCAATGCAGGGGGCCTGGGTTCAATCCCTGGCCAGGGAACTAGATCCCACACGCCACAAATAAGAGCCCGCCTGCTGCAACTGAAGATCCTATACGTCGCAACTAAGGCCCGGCGCAGCCAAATAAATATTTAAAAAGTTGACTAGGTGGTAGTCCCATTAGTGCCAGCTATTCCATTCAAATGTTAACCTTGGGAAACGCTGGGACTTACAGTAGATCCCTATAAGTCTAAAGTAATTGATTATGGATAAACAAATTCAGCACCGAAAGAGGTGTGGAAAGCCTAGATGGTAGTTAAGAAATTGTTTCTAAACATCATTTAATATCTTAAAAGGAGGTTGCTTAAAAACAGGTGTGGACCACCCAAAAATAATTTCCTCTCTGGAACCTTCCTACTGTAGGTAAATGACTCTACCCACAGCAGCAGGGAAAGGTGGGGAATCCGATCTGATAACTAAGACACACCAATGCTAATAATCACTAGTCATCATCCTTCGTGAGTTTAAAACAAAAACCAAACTACCATATGTGATATACAGGTGACAATGAGAAATGTCAAGTACGCTTACCATTTTAGATTTTTGCGTTCTGGGTTAACTTGAGCCTCATTATGAAAAGCTCTTAATTTTGCAACCAGATCTATGGAGTCTTGGGCAGCATTAACGGCCAGAGTGTTGGGAATAACAAGAAGAGACCTTGCGAACTCGGCAATAGCGAGCTGCTCCCGGGAGCCCTGAGAACAAAGACAATGAGGTGTCTTCACAGAAGGAAGAAAATTAACACCCACAGCGGCAGCTAAGGTCGCAGAAGAGACGTATTCATGTGAACAAAGTGCCGTGCCCTTCCAGAAATGAAAACGGGCTTCCAGATGTTCTTACCATGCTGGTTGCGTAGTTTTCGAGGTATATGGACAGGGCCGCTTCTACGGCGCCGCCACCAGGAACCACAGATTTCGACTCCAAAACTCTCTTCACCACACAAAGCGCATCATGTAAAGAGCGCTCCATCTCGTCACACATGAAATCATTTGCGCCGCGTAAGATGACCGACGCAGAGGTACGAGCCTTAGTGCTATTTCAGAAACAGGGAAATTCTCAAATCAATGCTTTAATAAATCCGTGCAGAAATTCAGTCTAAGTGCCTTGATTAAATCCTGCTTACACAGGACATTTAGATATGGAAGCAATGTCTAGACCATGGAGAAGAGATGAAATGGTTACTTCACCTCAACTTACAATGGCCCAACATTATTTTATCCCATGCGTATAACTGCTTATATCACTGACAGACTATATAGCAGCAAATAAATGGGAAGGTGACCTATTTTCACTCATTAATAAATAAAATCTGTAGAGCTTTATAATTTAGAAAGTAGCTCTTACTTTTTAATCAAGATCAGTTCATCATCGCAAATTCTCTCCTGTACCACCTCTTCTGCTTGTCCCAACATTGAAGCTTCAAAAGTTTCTTCACCTTCCAAATTGGCCAGGGTCGACAGAATAGTTGCTATTAAAGTAATTACAAAGATCTGTAAACACTGTTCTTTCATGGATATTTTCAAATCCTGCCTTAGATTCAGACACATGTATTTATGATAGAGGTGTCATATAAAGGTAAGGTTAAGGTTTACAGTTAAGCATCAGGCAACCAACTGTCCTTTTATCCTAAGATGGAACCATGTCACTTTGAGGTGGAGCAAGTAAAAGAACTTGCCCAGTTACATAAAAACACGCCTCTATACACATATCTGTGGCACAAAGCATTAAGGGAGTAAAAAGTAAAAACTGTTACGTTTCTGGAGCTGCTTATTGTTAACATCCAATGTAAAGGGACACGGTCCTGGGTAGTAACAGTATCCGAGAGCCGGGAGGAGACTCACCTCCGGAAGCTTTAGCAACGCGTTTAAGGTCCCTTTTTAAAACTCTTCGAACTGCCATAGCACCAGTCTCCACAAAATACTTCAGACACATGTCGTCAATTCCACCAGTGGTTAGAATAACATTGGCACCAGTTGCCAGGATCTTCTGGATTCGCTCCTTGGTAATATCTGACTCTCTACAAAGGTAGGTATTTGAGTAGTAACCTAAAGTTATCTGCTGTGTTTTTTATGTTAAATACAGCTCGAACTTCCATTAAGTATTTTTCACAAAATAATTGCAGATTAAATTATATTAACTAGGGACTTCCCTGGTGGCACAGTGGTTAAGAATCCGCTTGCCAATGCAGGGGACATGGGTTCGAGCCCTGGTCTGGGAAGGTCCCATATTCCGCGGAGCAACTAAGCCCGTGCGCCACAACTACTGAGCCTGCGCTCTAGAGCCCGTGAGCTGCAACTACTGAAGCCTGTGCACCTAGAGCCCGCGCTCTGCAACAAGAGAAGCCACCGCAATAAGAAGCCTGCGCGTTGCAACGAAAAGTAGCCCCCGCTTGCCGCAACTAGAGAAAGCCCGCGCACGGCAACAAAGACCCAGTGCAGCCAAAAAAAAAAAATATATTCTCTCCGTTCTATGACCAGAATTTAAATCGGTCCAATTTACAGAAAAGGGATTAAAAACTACCAGTTAGCTCTCCCCCACCCCAATTTGAGCTCTTAACCAAGAACTGTGGTTAGAAAGGAAGCAGCGTCCCTGCCTTCAAGGATCTGGGACAACCAAACTCCAGGGCTAATGTTACTCAGTGCAGTACAGAGACTACAAGTGCATGAGAGCCATGCATCCAGCCTGGCAGGTGGGACAAGGAAAGCTAAAGGTCTGGAGTTAATACAGGGTCCAGAGTTGAAACTGCAGGTGGGATCAAAAAATGAAGAACCTTGTAGGTTCTTGTTAGTCTTGTAGGGATGTTTGTGTGAACTGAGAAGCTGTTTAATATTTTTAAGTGAAAGTAACGTTATCAATCTGTGTTTTCAAAAGATGAAGGAATGAAGACAAGGTGATAACTGGAGGTGAATCTATCTGAGAACAGATGGCCTGAGCAGATAAGTCAAAGTTTATGGCTTGGGTAACTGGGAGGTTCAGCCACTGACTCCTGGAGTGAAATAAATGCTAAAAGGTTGGGCTGCAAGATGACAGAGTTCCTGTTTCAACAAGATGAGTCTGAAGCCCCTGCGATACTCAGGTGAAACTGCCAGAAGGAAATGGAAATCCCAAACTATGGGAAACATACACAGATTTGAAAAATAGCCAATATAGAGACAGCTGAAGCCATTTTACTCATTCAAAGAATAGTAGATGAGATCAAAGGATCTTAGTGAAATGAGTTAAAGGTGAACCTCAAAATAAAACTCTGTATATACACTAAACAAATACTGCACGTCAAACATGATACTAAGGATGGGGGCTACAAAGCAAAGGAAATGATTCAGCCTCTACCTTCACAGAGCGTACAATTGCAGACACAGAAATATAGTTAGAAACTGTGCTTAAGCCCCAGGAAGACAAAGTATAGGAGCTCACAGCAGAGAATAATTCAGATTGAGGGGGAAAGAAAAGCTTAAGAGATTTATCAACTAAAAAATAAACTAAAAAATTAACCAGTCAAAACAAGTAGGCACGGGCTTCCCTGGTGGCGCAGTGGTTAAGAGTCCGCCTGCCGATGCAGGGGACACGGGTTCGTGCCCCGGTCCGGGAAGATCCCATATGTTGCGGAGCGGCTGGGCCCATGAACCATGGCCGCTGAGCCTGCACATCCGGAGCCTGTGCTCCGCAACGGGAGAGGCCACAACAGTGAGGCCCGCGTACCACAAAAACGAAAACAAAAACAAAAACAAGTAGGCACAGAATATATTTTGGGCAGACGAAGGAAAACTCTTAGGGGCCTGTGGAAGTAGAGCTTTGGTGGATTCTAGTTTCAGCCATGCTAGAGCACAGTAAAAAGAGTTATATAAGGAATTTAAAAACCTATCCTAGAGCTTCCTTGGTGGCGCAGTGGTGAGTCCGCCTGCCGATGCAGGGGACACAGGTTCGTGCCCCGGTCCGGGAAGATCCCACATGCTGCGGAGCGGCTGGGCCCGTGAGCCATGGCCGCTGAGCCTGCGCGTCCGGAGCCTGTGCTCCGCAACGGGAGAGGCCACAGCAGTGAGAGGCCCGCGTACCGCCAAAAAAAAAAAAACCTATCCTAGAGTGAAGGGAAGCCTCCAAAAGGTTCTGGCCTTGCAAGCAACGAGATCCACTTGGCTGCTGTGAGAATAGCCCGGGTGGGAACAAGACTGAAACCAAGACGACCAGCTTGGGTGCCTCTCCAATAGTCTGGGCAAGGAAATGGAAAAGTAGGTGAATTTGAGATTTAATTTATAGATAGAAATCAAGTGGTCTTGATGACAAATTAGAAAGGGAAAGAGTATTAAGTAAAAAGGAGTTACAGACATTTCCCAGTCTTCTGCCTGAATAGAGGGGTCCCTAACTAAAATGGCAAAGAGCAGATTTGGGGGTATCATCACAAGTTCAATTTTAGACATAATGACTTTGAGATGCTTAAGAAGCATTCAATCAATTAAAGCTCAGAGAAATAGATTTGGGAGCCTCCAGCACAGAGACGCTGGCCACCCAGGCACAGGAATACAGATGCGGTAGTATCACAAAACCGCTCTATCCTCGGAAGGTCTTTCAAGCAGTCAAAGGCTTGATAAAGGTCAAGTGGAAATTGAACATGTCTAATGAATTTCACAGCTGTGATCACTAGTGACCTGAGCAAGCGGTCCTCCAGTGGAGAACACAGTTGAAGAGGATATGAGAAATAGAACACCAGGAAGGTTTTTGTGTAAATCACTCGTGACATCTGGCTATGAAGAACTGAGGAAGGATAGAGTAATTGGAACACCTGGGGGCACAAGAGGCTTTTATTTAGGGATAAGAGAGGTACAAGTGGAATCCAGAAAGGAATGAAGAGTAGAATTAGCAGTTGAAGATGCAGTTGAGAAAGAATAATAGAGGAAGCAAGACTCTAAAAGCAGAAGACAACAGGCTCTGAATACTTATTCTAGAGGGGCTGACCTCTGATGGAAAGAGTACACATGCAGATAGATTTAAGAGTACATCTTGGGACTTCCCTGGTGGTCTAGCAATTAAGACTTCGTGCTTCCACAGCAGGGGATGTGATCCCTGGTTGGGGAACTAAGATCCCGTGTGCCACATGGTTCGGCCAAAAAACAAAGGAAAAAAAAGGGAGTACCTCTTCCCGACTAGCTCTCTAGCATGCCAGTCAATAGATATGGACGTATGAACTACCTGGTACCTGGCAGAATCAACACTATACTGTTTGGTTCTTGTACCACTTGAGGAAACACATTCCTGGATGCATCTTCAAGCCTTAATATCAATATACTCATAAAACCAAAATTCCACAGAATGTTCATTTTCATGTATCACCCAAATCTCTCTTAAATCA